>NC_090811.1:51322438-51399938 GCF_036512215.1 Solanum lycopersicum
TTTTCAAACTAGTGTCACGTAAGCTAATAAGGGGTAGAAAATTACATATAAAATAAGTTCAGAGGGGTAATAGGACCATAGTATAGTATAAGTGTGTCTCTGGGATTTCGGGCATAGGTTGAGGGGGTACTTGTGCATTTTCCCTTATAATAATAATAATTATAATTATTATTGTTGTTGTTGTTATTATTATTATTATTGTTGTTGCTATTATTATATTATTATTATTATTATTATTATTAATATTGTTATTATAATAATAATAATAAAAATAATAATAAGTAATAATAATAATAATAATAATAATAACAACAACAACATTAATAACAATAATAATAATAATAATTATTATTTATTATTATTATTATTACTATTATTATTATTAGTATTATTATTATTATTATTATTATTATTATTATTATTATTATTACTACTACTACTACTATTAATATTACTATTATTATTATTATTACTACTATTTTTTTTGGTATCTAAATTTTTATTAATTACCAGAAGCAAACATTACAAATCTAAGCAGCCATCACAGCTTGATTTGTTCTTCAAAAAAAAAAAAGTCTACACTACCACCTACACTACTAACTATTACTCACAATTCATTGACTTAAATCTTTGAAATATTAAAAGGAATTCTAGCAATAGTTACATAGGCTATCTCTTAAGCTATATTTTCCTCCTTTTTGCTCTTGTGTTCAAAAATTCTATTGTTTCTCTTTATCCATAAACCATATATGCCTTCTGTCAACACTGTCTTGAACATTTGTGCTGCTGAGCTCTTCCCTTTCCCATGTTGTGTACACCATTGCTGAAACTGCTCCCAAACCAATGGAACAGTACCTTGTTGATCAATCCATCCTAATAGACTCTCCCACAGCTTCCTTGCAAACTGACATTGTAAAAACAAATGCTCTATATTCTTTTCAGTATTCTTGCATAACACACAAACCTTATCTACTTCAAATCCCCATTGAGTTAATCTGTCAACAGTAGCTAGCTTTTGATTCATCATAATCCACATTGTGATATAAGCTTTTGGTCTAGCTGCATTGCTATACATGAGACATGTCCATGCTGGCCTTTGTTGCATTCCTTTCATGTGATAGTATATTTGCATTAGTATCCCTTTCCCTTTGCTTTGAACTTGCTGGACTTGATCAACTATTATCTTTGCATTCTTTACTTTCTTAACCATCCAGCTTGCATGGTTACTCATCTTCCATTCTCTCTGCCCCTTTATATAGTATGCATGTATCCCTGTTCCATATTTTCATATTGATCAGTCCTAAACCTCCTTCATATTTAGGACAACACACTTTATCCCAAGCTATTAGTGCCTTTTTTGTAACATATCCAACCCCTGACCATAGATAACTTCTACATAGTCCTTTAATCAGCTTAATTATCTTTGCAGGAATAATGAAAAGTTGTGCCCAGTAAGCCTGCACTCCAAACAATACAGTCTTAAATAGTTGAGCTCTTCCTGCATAAGACAACCTCTTTGTTGTCCATGAGTTGATTCTTGCCATGATTTTGTCAATAAGAGGAAACTATTGGATGTAGTCAGCTTCTTTGATGACAGAGGTACCCCCAAATATTTAAAAGGAAGCTCTTCCATTGTATATCCAAGCTGTTGAACAATTTGTTGCCTCACCTCCATCTGGACTCCACCACAATAGATTGAACTTTTAGTAAGATTTGCTCGCAGTCCTGAAACTTGAGAGAACTCTGAAAAACACCTTTTAAGTGCCTTGATGGAGTTAAGATCACCTCTAGAAAATAGAAGAAAATCATCTGCAAAGCACAGAGGAGTGATATCCAACTTAGAAAATTTAGAATGATACTTGAAATCCTTTTCTTCTTTAAGCCCCTTTGAGAAGCCTACTGAAATACTCCATAGCTATAGCAAAAAGGAAAGGTGACACTGGATCTCCTTGCCTGAGCCCTTTAGCTGCATCAAACCTTTGAGAAATCTGACCATTAACTACAATTGTATAATTCACTGTTTTAACACACTGCATTACCCATTGAGTAAATAAATCAGGAAAACCCAAGCCCACCATCACTTGTTCTAAGAAAGGCCATTCCACTGAATCATATGCTTTTTGTAGATCAATCTTTAGCATACTTCTAGAAGAAACATTCTTCCTAGTATAAGCCTTAACCAATTCATGAGCTAGAATTATGTTGTCTGCAATTTTCCTCCCTGGAATAAATCCTGCTTGGCTATCACTGATAACAGTATGAATAACTTCATGTAATCTATGAGTTATCACCTTTGACATGATTTTATACAGGACAATGCAACAAGCACTTGGCCTATACTCTTTCACAGTTTTGGGACTTTGTACTTTTGGTATTAAAGAAACAAGAGTGCAGTTAAAAGGCTTAAATAGTTTCCCTGTTGTAAAGAAACTCTTGATAGCATCAATGACATCAGTTTCAATAATCTTCCATGTATACTTAAAGAATAGAGAATTGTAACCATCTATACCTGGAGCCTTATCATTCCCAATAGACTTAAAGCTGCAAATATCTCCTGATCAGTTATTGTTGCACATAACTGGATTCTTTGCTGTTTGACAAAACATGCCCTCGTTTCATCACCTGAGCATTTATAGCTGGAAGTTTATCTGCTGCAGTACCCATAAGGCTTTTGTAAAACAAGACAAACTCTTCTTGAATCTCTTGAGGTTCATACATCATCCTTCCATCTATAGACAACAAACTTCTAATATGCTTCTTATAAGTTCTCTCCTTTATCACTGAGCTAAAATATTTATTATTTGCATCCCCCAACTTAATCCATTTTGCTCTTGCTTTTTGTCTAAGTGCACTTTCCTCAATCAAAGACCACTTTTCAAGCTTTATTAAAAGTTATTTTTCTTTAGTAACTAATTTATCAGTTGCTTGACTATAAAGCTGATCTTGAATCCCTGCAAGTTCATTTCTAGCCTTCTCAATCTGCTTGCCTATATATTTAAACTCTCTCCTATTCAACTGCTTCAAGACTAGTTGAAGGGCCTTCAACTTGTACCATACCATCTTCATTGCATCACTTCCATTCTTCTGCTTTCACACTTTCTCCACCAGTTCTAAGAAAGATTCATGTTCAATCCATACATTAAAGAACTTAAAACTTGCTATAACCTGTTGATAATTTTGATGTAGTAACAACTGCATTGAGCTATGATCAGACACTCCTGGATTCTCATACTCTAAAATAACATGACCCCATTTATCCATCCATGCATCATTCCCCAAGGCTCTATCAATCCTACTTGAAATTCTAGCATTACCAATATGTTTATTGTTGTAAGTATAGTAGTTACCTTTCCATTGTATTTCATTAATGCCGATATCCTTAACACATTCTGCAAAATCCTTTATCTCATTCAAAGTAACAAGAGCCCCATCTTGTCTATCTTTGGATGACAGAAGAGCATTAAAATCTCCTATTATGAGCCATGGATGTGTAACACTTTGAACCAGCAAGTTCAGATCAGTCCATAAGCTTTTCCTCTGCTCTATAGTATTAAAATCATATACCACTGTGAGATTAAACTGATAACCTTTACTTCTTTCATTTATATGGCAATGTATCATTTGAGCTGAACTAGTTATTAACTTGATATCATACCAACTTTCATCCCATATAATCCAAATTCTACCATTTGCAGCCTCCTTATAATTGTTCAGACTCCTCCATCCTGGAGCTATACTTTTAATTGTAGCTTTGGCATTACCCTCTTTCACTCTAGTTTCAATTAACCCTGCTAAGGAAACCTTATTAAGCTGTAAAAATAACTTTATCTCTTTCTGCTTATATCTTTTATTCATGCCCCTCACATTGCAAAAACTCAACTTCATTAACAAATTTTTGATGCTCCACCTCTATCTACAGGCAGTGAAGCAAGCTTGCTATTCATGAGACTCTCAAATCCATTTCTCATTGGTATGGCTGATAACATAGGAAAATTTGACAAACTGAATTCCAGATGCTTAGTTCCAGTATTAGGCCTTAGATTAAGGTCTGGTGTTTGCTTGATTTCCTGTTCTCCTCTTTGTTCTATCTCTTGTTTCTCCTCCTGCACAAAGGAAGTATTATCATCTTCTATATGCTCTAGTACCTTACTTTGTTTAACTTTCCACTCCTGCTGCTGAATTGGACCTTTATATTGCCAAGTCTGTGTAACTTTTTTCCATGGCCTTCTCTTCTTTGGTAGATCCTCCATTGTTGCTGATTGGCATTGGTGTCCAATCTTCTGACATTTATCACAATATAGAGGCTTCCACTCCATCACAACTTCCTGCATATATGTTCTACCATTTGGATCCATAACTGTTACCTTCTGAGGAATAGGCTTAGTAACATTTACTTCAATAAGCATTCTAGAATAGGATGTTCTTGTCTGCTTTGTGGTACATTCATCAACAAATAATGGGACTCCTATAACACTAGCTATTCTACTCAGAGATCCAACTCCCCAACAATTAAGAGGCAACTTTGGAAAGTTAACCCATAATAGTATTTTAGTTAAGAACTCATTTTCAAAATTAAAATCAGGACACCATTGCTTCAGTATAATAGGCCTATTACTTATAGTGTATGACCCTGAAAATAGTACCTCATTCATGTCATTCAGGCTCTTAAACTTGATTATGTATCCTTCTTCATAAAGAAATACATCAGGCTTATCCACTTTCGACCAATTCATCAATAAGTACCTATTCATAGTATTATACCCAGGACACTCTCCAATTACATAAGCTATAAGTGCACATTTCCACTTTTCTTCTTCAATATGTACCTCTTTCCCTTCCAGCTGAACCATAGTTTGCCCATTCACTATTTGTGGAGGGAAATAAGTCAAATTTATTCTATTGTTAGCTGCACAATTATTCTTAAACATATTGACCCAAGGCTCCTTATATTCCTTACTCTTCTTCCCTTCTTTACCTCTATTACTGTTAACACCTTCAATTACTGTTCCATTGCCATCCACCTTGTTCTCACCATCAAAACGTTCCAGATCTGAGTTCTCATGTACCTCTTCCTTCTTCAGTGAATTGTTTAAGCTCAAATTTCTAGAAACTTTAGAACTCACTGATAGTCTATCTTCAAAACTATCTTCCTCATTTTGAACTTGTTCCTGCTGATTCAACTCTATTGCTTCAACTCGAGCTCCAACTGAGCTACCAATTGTCATTATTGGTGTTTTCCGGCCTCGTCCTCGCCCTCTTCCTCTTCCCCTCGCCATTTTCCACCTTCATTGCGCACGTTACTATTATTATTATTATTATTATTATTATTATTATTACTTCTACTATTATTATTATTATGATTATTATTATTATTATTATTAGTATTATTATTACTATTATTGTTATTATTATTATTATTATTATAACTATTATTATTTTTATTATTTTTATTATTATTATTATTATCATTAATATTATTATTGTTATTATTAATATTATTATTATTGTTATTATTATTATTATTAATATCATTATTGTTATTATTATTATTATTATCATTATCATTATTATTATTATCATTATTATTATTATCATCATTATTATTATTATTACTATTATTATTATTATTATTATTATCATTATTATTAGTATTATTTTTATTATCATTATTATTATTATTATTATTATTATTATTATTATTATTATTAAAAGTCCAAAATTACGTTGGGAATATATTACAGGACCAAAATTACCAGTAATACATATGCTATTATTCCTAAATAAACTTGAGTACTAATAAATAGATATACAATTTATTGTTTTATAGCCATCCCTAGTTTTAGCGCTCGATCTCTTAATTTTTTCATAACAATTTGTATTATTGGTTGTATACAACATAGAATTTTATTTATTTATTATTATTGATTGTATTATTTTTGTATTAAAAATGATAATTTGATATTAACATACTTTCATAGGTTCTCCTTGTTTTTTAATCAAATGATTTTTTAAGTAATTTTTTCATTATCTTTAAATTAAATAGATTCTCTCTTTGTTTTTAAGGTTTTACGAATTATATTATGGATATCAATCCTCCACTATTTTTTGTGTACATAATATGTTGGGTTATTATGGATATCAATCCTCCACTATTTTTTGTGTACATAATATGTTGGGTTATTATGTGAGCGAACCATCCAATCTAAACCCCAACATTTCAACCATAATAACCAGAATATAATGCGGAAGACTTAAAACTCATTAATAAACACCGATTAAAAACTTCTAAAACTTAATACTTATTATTCCCAAAATCTGGAAGTCATCACACCAAGAACATCTATCCTCAAATTTCTAAGTCTAAGAATATTCAAGAGCTAAAACAAGTAAAAGAATGTCCATGTCCGAACTTCAAGACATCAAGACGTGAAGGAGAGAATCCAGTCAGAGCTAGGAACAGTAGCTCACCTTGAATTCTGATATGCTGAAGACTGGCTAGATTTGCGGACGAATCGAAGTCGATGGTACGTTTGCTGCACTCCACAAATAACAAAGAGAAACATACAAGTAGGGGTCAGTACAAGGAACACGTACTGAGTAGGTATCATCGGCCAACTCAAAATAGAAAGCAATATACATCAAATAATATCATAAAATAAACTACAATACTCAACAGGTAGCAACAACAAGTACAAGAATCATTGATAATAACGCCAAGTACACCCATGAGGACTCAAGCCTCCATACCATACTCATTTGGGAAATAGGTTCTTTGAATTTAATTACATTCACATAATTAAAGATTCAATCCCTTATCATGCTGGTGTCGGAACGTGACACTCTGATCCCCTAAAGATTCATTCTCTTTATTATCCTGGTGTCAGAACGTGACACTCCGATCTCCTACTACTACGTGTCGGCTAGTAACACCTGATCCCTTAATTCTACGTGTCGGTTCGTGACACCCGATCCACTAATTCCTGGTGTCGGTACGTGACACTCTGATCCCCTAATTCTACGTGTCGGTTCGTGACACCCGATCCACTAATTCCTGGTGTCGGTACGTGACACTCCGATCCCCTAATTCTACGTGTCGGTTCGTGACACCCGATCCACTAATTCCTGGTGTTGGTACGTGACACTCAGATCCCATAATTCTATGTGTCGGTTCGTGACACCCGATCCACCACTCTCATTCTTTTAATTCATCAAGCCTTCTTTTATACCAAGACATCATCATTAACAAAGAGGATTTAAGGTTTAAGATTCACAACCTCATCTTTCCAATCCATTACAATCACATAATCACATCATGCAAGCATACAATTAAGCATATAGAAGACTTTACAATACTACCCAATACATATCATTCGCTATTACGAGTTTACTATGAAGTAGCATAAACCATAACCTACCTCCACCGAAGAATCGTGATCAAGCAATCTACTTCTCCGATGCTTCGCTTTCCTCTTCGTTTCTCCCTTCTCTCGATCGTTCTCCCTCTCTTTCTGTCTCTTTCTTCTTTTTCCTTATTCAAACTCTTTTTCTTTTACCCTAATTACCATATAATTAAGTATAAAAGATGATAAAAGTAACCCACTATTTATTTTAAGTTACCTCCTTTAACCCCCAAGTAAATTAGTTATTAAACTTACCCACTAATTTCATACAGTTTGACATAAATAGTCCAAAATGACGCTTTAAAACTTTAGCAGAAATCCGACCCAGGTGGAATTACGCAGCTCTTGACGGCCTGTCGTGCCTGCGACGGTCCGTACTGCAGGTCCGTCACAAAGTTCAGAGAGTTAATTCTGTGGAAAGAGTCTGTGACGGTCCGTCGTGCCTACGACGGTCCGTGCTGCTCTTCCGTCGTGGAGTTCAGAGAGTCGAATTCATTAAAGAGTCTGTGACGGTCTGTCGTGCCTACGACGGTCCATGCTACTCTTCTGTCGCGAATTTCAGAGAGTTGATTCCCCGTACCCAAATTTCAAGAGTCTAAGTTTTTTGAAACGATACCCCCTCGACGGTCCGTCGTACCCATGACGGTCCGTCGTGAGATCCGTCGACCTAGACAACTATTATCAGAAATAAACTCTACTGCTCAAAACGACTAAACATGTCATTACAATAGATACCAATTTACCCATCGTTCGTCCTTGAACGATCATAAGAAGAAAAATAAGGACGAAAAGGAGTACCTGAATTTGTAAACAGGTGTGGGTATCTTTCTTGCATATCGGCCTCCTTCTCCCAAGTGGACTCTTCAACTGGTCGATTCTTCCATTGAACCTTCATGGATGCAATCTCCCTTGATCTCAACTTGTGGACTTCTCTATCTAAAATGGCAACAGGCTCATCCTCATAAGATAAATTCTCATCAAGAAGAACTGAATCCCAACGAATGATGTAGTTTCCATCCCTATGGTATCTTTTCAACATAGACACATGAAATACCGGGTGCACTCCTGACAGTCCCGGGGGCAAGGCTAATTCATAGGCTTCCTCCCCATGCGCTTCAGAACTTCAAATGGACCAATATACCTCGGACTAAGCTTACCTAGCTTACCAAACCGCATCACCCCTTTCATGGGCGAAACCTTCAATAAGACTTGCTCACCCTCCATAAACTCCAAGTCTCTAACCTTTCGATCTGCATATTCTTTCTGCCTACTTTGAGCCGCTAGAAGCTTTTTCTGAATGCATTTCACTTTATCTAACGATTCCCTCAGAAGGTCTGTACCCCAAGGTCTAACATCAAATGCATCAAACCACCCAATGGGAGACCTACATCTTCTCCCATACAGTGCCTCAAATGGGGCCATGTCAATACTTGAGTGATAATTATTGTTGTATGAGAATTCTACTAGGGATAAGAAATTATCCCAATGACCACCAAATTCTATCACACATGCACAAAGCATATCCTCCAAAACCTGAATCGTTCGCTCAGACTGACCATCGGTCTGAGGGTGAAATGCAGTACTAAGATCCAACCTATTACCTAATTCAGCATGCAATGTTTTCCAAAACTTAGAAGTAAACTGCGTACCTCTATCTGATATGATGGAAAGTGGAACTCCATGCAATCGAACAATTTCTGAGATGTAAAGTTTGGCTAACTTCTCTGCATTGTAAGTCACCTTGACCGGAATGAAATGAGCAGACTTAGTTAATCTGTCAACGATTACCCAAATGGAGTCATACTTACCCATTGTCTTTGGAAGACCAACCCACGAAGTCCATTGCAATTCTCTCCCACTTCCATTCAGGAATGGGCATTCTCTGAAGTGTCCCTCCAGGCCTCTGGTGTTCATACTTTACCTGCTGACAATTCGGGCATTGAGAAACAAAATCAACAATGTCACGCTTCATCCTACTCCACCAAAAATGTTGCTTTAGGTCACGATACATCTTGGTTGCACCAAGATGTATAGAATACCTTGAACTATGAGCCTCTGTAAGAATAGTGTGAATCAAATCATCGACGCGGGGTGCACATACCCTTTCGTTAATTCTCAAAATACCTTCCTCATTGATTTTTGCTTCTTTAGCCTCTCCTCGCAATACCTTATCTCGAATCCGGATCAGTTTCTCATCAGTAAACTGCTTTCCCTTAATCTTGTCAAGAAAGGAAGATCTTGCCTCCACACAGGCCAAAAATCCTCCCTTCTCTAGCACTTCCAGCCTCATAAAGTCATTAGCCAGAGTTTGAACCTCTCTAGCCAATGGGAGTCTAGAAACCTGCAAGTGAGCTAGACTTCCCATGCTCCCTACCTTTCTACTTAAAGCATCTGCCACAATATTAGCTTTTCTCGGATGATACAAGATAGTGATATCATAGTCCTTCAGTAGTTCCATCCACCTCCTTTGTCTCAAATTCAAATCTTTCTGAGTAAAGACATACTGTAAACTACGATGATTCGTATAGACTTCACACTTAACCCCATATAAATAATGTCTCCACTGCTTTAATGCAAACACTATTGCAGCCAACTCCAAGTCATGGGTCGGATAATTACGTTCATGCACCTTTAATTGCCTCGAAGCATAAGCAATTACATTCTTCTCTTGCATTAGCACTGCACCCAAACTAGAATAGGATGCATCACAATGAACAACGAAATTCTTACCTTCCACTGGCAGGGTAAGAATTGGTGCAGTAGTCAACAAAGTCTTGAGCTTCTGAAAGCTTTCTTCACACTCGTCCGACCATACAAATGGAACACTCTGCTTAGTCAAGTTTGTCAATTGGGAAGCAACAGAAGAAAATCCCTTGACAAATCGACGGTAGTAGCTAGCTAAACCAACAAAGCTCCTTACCTCTGTAACATTAGTAGGTCTTACCCAACTCTTCACTGCTTCGATCTTAGAAGGATCTACCATCACTCCATCCTTAGAAACCACATGCCCCAAGAAGGACACTGAATCTAGCCAAAACTCATACTTGGAGAATTTGGCATAAAGCTTTTTCTCCCTCAACATTTCCAATACAATTCTCAAGTGCTCCTCATGTTCTTTCCTGCTCTTTGAGTATACCAGTATATCATCAATGGATACAATGACAAAGAGATCCAGATATGACTTAAAAATCCCGTTCATCAAGCTCATGAAAGCAACAGGGGCATTTGTAAGCCCAAAAGACATTACTAAGAACTCATAATGTCCATACCTGGTCCGAAAAGTAGTCTTGGGCTAATCCGTTGCCCGTATTTTCAATTGATGATAACCAGATCTCAAATCAATTTTTGAGAAGGTACAAGCACCTTGTAACTGATCGAACAAATCATTAATGCGAGGAAGAGAATACTTGTTCTTAATAGTTACCTTATTCAGTTGCCTGTAGTCTATGCACATCCGAAAACTTCCATCCTTCTTCTTCACAAACAAAACAGGAGCACCCCAAGGGGATGCACTTGGTCTAATAAAGCCTTTGCTTAACAACTCTTGAAGTTGGACCTTTAACTCTCTTAACTCAGCGGGAGCCATTCTATAAGGGGGTATGGAAATGGGGTGAGTACCCGGCTCCAGATCAATACAGAAATCCATATCTCTATCCGGTGGCATACCAGGAAGGTCTGCAGGAAACACATCCAGAAACTCACGGACTATCGAAATAGACTCAATTGAAGATACTTGGGTAGTATCATCCCTGAGGTGTGCAAAGAAAGCTAAACACCCTTTACTAACCATTCTCTTAGCACGAAGAAAGGAGATGATACGAACTGCAGTGAAAGTGTAGTCACCCTCCCATACTAATGGATCTGTCCTAGGCTTGGCCAACATTACAGTTTTAGCATTATAATCTAAGATTGCAAAATTTGGAGAAAGCCAATTCATACCCAGAATTATATCGAAGTCGACCATTTCTAGGATAACCAAGTCTACATGAGTATTGCTTTCCACAAAAGTCACAAGACAAGACCTATACACCTTTTCAACTATCACAGACTCACCCACTGGAGTAGAAACATGAATAGGCATGTCAAGCAAATCACAATGTAAATTAAGACCAGTAGCAAATGAGGAAGATACATATGAAAATGTGGAGCCAGGATCAAATAATACAGAAGCCATGCAATCACAAACCAAAAGATTACCTGTGATAACAGCATCAGATGTCTCCGCTTCATACCTCCCAGGGAAAGCATAACAATGGTCCGTATCATCTGTCTGTCCGTTGCCCCTACCATGTTGCGCTGCAGGGGTTCCAACTTGTCCGCCACCTCGGCTAATTTGGTGACCACCATTACCTTGACCAGTGCGTCCTCCAGAATGACGGCCTCTCCCATGGCCACCTCTTCCTCTAACTATTGGGGTCTCTGGGGATAACCTCCAGACTCAGAGAAATGTTGACCGATCTGCGGTGGACCCCCAGCTACAGCCTGCAGTGAAGACTGAATAGGTCGGGCTGGGTAACCTCCTGAACCCTGCCCTCTGGAGTAAGAACCATTAAACTCACCTCCTTTACGAAACTTCTTAGATGTCGATGCCATGGTGAAGTCGTCTGGCTTCACTCCCTCCACTTCTATCACAAAATCTACCACCTCCTGAAAGGATTTTGCTGCAGCAGCTACCTGTAAGGCTGAAATCCGCAAATCTGACCTCAACCCTTTCACGAAACGGCGAATCTGCTCTTGTGGACTGAAGCAAAGTTGGGTGGCATACCTGGATAGTGCATGAAACTTAGCCTCATAAGCAGTAACCGACATCCTGCCTTGCTCTAAGCTCAAGAAGTCATCTCTCCTCCTATCCCTCAAAGTCTGGGGTATATACTTCTCCATAAACAAGCTAGAGAATGATGCCCAAGTCATAGGTGGTGACTGTGCTGGTTGACGCTCAACATATGACCGCCACCACATTTTGGCATTCCCCTGAAATTGATAGGTCACAAACTCATCGCCAAATCATTCCACTATGCCCATCCTATGTAGCAGCTCATGACAATCAACCAGAAAATCATAGGCATCCTCAGATTCAGCACCCTTGAAAACTGGAGGTTTCAACTTCAAGAACTTAGTGAAAAGTTCATGCTGATCACTTGTCATTATAGGCCCTATAGTCAACCGAGGAAACGTGCCTATTTCCAATGAGGCATCCATGCGGGGAGCCACAACAGCTGCATGTTGTACACCCGGAACCTGAGGCGCTGGTGCAGAAAACACTGGAGGAGTCTGGCCTTGATCAGATAACCGCTAAGATAAGCAAGAACCTGATTAATAATCTCTGGGGTAGGTTGGGGTGGTAATTCCTCATTCTGCACTTGTTCATTCTCCCCTTCCTCACCCTCTCTTAATACTTCCTCAGTCGGTTGGAGGAGTCACCGCCCTAGTACTAGCTGGGCCAGGTGCTTGTCCTCTTCGTCTAGAGGACATCCTCCCGCGACCTCTACTACAACCTCTTGCCACTGCTCCTCTTCGAGCTACAACCTCAGTGGCTGGTTCAGACGCATCTTGTCTTGCCGGTGTTGGTGTTGGCGCAGTTGTTGCTCTAGTTCTAACCATCTGCGAAATAGAGTGAAGATGGTCAGATACAAATTTGTATCACCCTGATACCAATTGGATCTAAGTAATAGAACGAAAGAAAGAAAGAATGGAATTTTCCTAAAGTCCTATAGCCTCTCAAAGAAAAGTAAAGACGTCCCCCTACCGTTCCTCAAGACTCTACTAGACTCGTTATTGTGTGATGAGACCAACGAACCTAATGCTCTGATACCAAGTTTGTCACGACCCAAAACGAGCCGCGAGTGGCACCCATACTTATCCTACTATGTGAGCGAACCAACCAATCTAAACCCCAACATTTCAACCATAATAACAAGAATATAATGCGGAAGACTTAAAACTCATTAATAAACATCGATTAAAAACTTCTAAAACTCAATACTTATTATTTCCAAAATCTGGAAGTCATCACACCAAGAACATCTATCCTCAAATTTCTAAGTCTAAGAATATTCAAGAGCTAAAACAACTAAAAGAATGTCCATGTCCGAACTTCAAGACATCAAGACGTGAAGGAGAGAATCTAGTCCGAGCTAGGAACAGTAGGTCACCCTAAATTCTGATATGCTGAAGATTGGCTAGAGTTGCGGACGAATCGAAGTCGATGGTACGTTTGCTGCACTCCACAAATAACAAAGAGAACCATACAAGTAGGGGTCAGTACAAGGAACACGTACTGAGTAGGTATCATCGGCCAACTCAAAATAGAAAGCAATATACATCAAATAATATCATAAAATCAACTACAATACTCAACAGTTAGCAACAACAAGTACAAGAATCATTGATAATAACACCAAGTATACCCATGAGGACTCAAGCCTCCATACCATACTCATTTGGGAAATAGGTTCTTTGAATTTAATTACATTCACATAATTAAAGATTCAATCCCTTATCATCCTGGTGTCGGAACGTGACACTCTGATCCCCTAAAGATTCATTCTCTTTATTATCCTGGTGTCGGAACGTGACACTCCGATCCCCTACTACTACGTGTCGGCTCGTGACACCCGATCCCTTAATTCTACGTGTCGGTTCGTGACACCCGATCCACTAATCCTGGTATCGGTACGTGACACTCCGATCCCCTAATTCTACGTGTTGGTTCGTGACACCCGATCCACAAATTCCTGGTGTCGGTACGTGACACTCCGATCCCCTAATTTTACGTTTCGGTTCGTGACACCCGATCCACTAATTCCTGGTGTCGGTACGTGACACTCCGATCTCATAATTCTACGTGTCGGTTCGTAACACCCGATCCACTACTCTCATTCTTTTAATTCATCAAGCCTTCTTTTATACCAAGGCATCATCATTAACAAAGAGGATTTAAGGTTTAAGATTCACAGCCTCATCTTTCCAATCCATTACAATCACATAATCACATCATGCAAGCATACAATTAAGCATATAGAAGACTTTACAATACTACCCAATACATATCATTTGCTATTAAGAGTTTACTATGAAGTAGCATAAACCATAACCTACCTCCACCGAAGAATCGTGATCAAGCATCTACTTCTCCAATGCTTTGCTTTCTTCTTCGTTTCTCCCTTCTCTCGATCGTTCTCCCTCTCTTTCTGTCTCTTTCTTCTTTTTCCTTATTCAAACTCTTTTTCTTTTACCCTAATTACCATATAATTAAGTATAAAAGATGATAAAAGTAACCCACTATTTATTTTAAGTTACCTCCTTTAACCCCCAAGTAAATTAGTTATTAAACTTACCCACTAATTTCATACAGTTTGACATAAATAGTCCAAAACGCCCTTTTAAAATTTTACCAGAAATCCGACCTCGGTGGAATTACGCAGCTCGTGACGGCCCGTCGTGCCTGCGACGGTCCATACTGCAGGTCCGTCACAAAGTTCAGAGAGTTAATTCCGTGGAAAGAGTCTGTCACGATCCGTCGTGCCTACGATGGTCCGTGCTGCTCTTCCGTCGCGGAGTTCAGAGAGTCGAATTCATTAAAGAGTCTGTGACGGTCCGTCGTGCCTACGACGGTCCGTGCTGCTCTTCCGTCGCAAAGTTCAGAGAGTTGATTCCCCGTACCCAAATTTCTAGAGTCTAAGTGTTTTGAAACGAGACCCCCTCGACGGTCTGTTGTACCCATGACAGTCCGTCGTTGGATCCGTCGACCCAGACAACTATTACCAGAAATAAACTCTACTGCTCAAAACGACTACACAGGTCGTTACAATATGTTGGGTCGAAAGGATCAATATTATCATGTAACAACAATTACAATTAAAAAAGGAAAAATTAATAAAGCAGTCATAATTTCTAACTTAATTAGTAAAAATATCTACACTTTAAAATATTTAGTTAAAATGTCAAAATGTCAATATTTTAAAATTAATTTGTAAATACTATTATTTGTCTTTTCTTTTATTTCTCAAAACAATCCAACATTAAATATATTCACTATCTATTTAGACTTCTTCTAGACTTTAATACCATTAAATTTATTTGCATCTTTAAGATTTTCAATTTTTTTTCTCTTTTACCATTTTCACCATTATTGTCTCTCATTGTTGAAGAAGAACTAATTATTCAAGTTTATATCAAATTATTCAGATCTATCGATTAATTCAAGAAATCTCTCAATACATAAAGTTATTTTCGTAATCATCTTTTATTTTGCGAGATTTCATAAGATTTTATTTTTAAAATAAAAATTATGTTGAACTTTGGATTGTAAGTATTACAATTTTTTCGTTATTTTTTCGATTTTCATCTGAGTTTGTTAACATTCTCATCAAATATTTATGCATTTCGGAATTTAGTATTTGAAACACTATTTTAATGATTTTATTTTCATATTTGATATTTAGTAGATTGTAATTTGTAGTAAGCCACATAAGCATTCATACATAATATATTGTTTGATTTTTTGTATATATTCATATTAAATAATTTAGAATTTTGCTTATAGGGTTATTAATTCACAAATAAAGACAGATTCAGATTTGAATTTGGTGAAAAAATTTGAAAAAGGGAACATAGCAGACGAAGAAGAAAGAGAGAGTCAAAGAAGAAGGTTGCGAAATTGTATTCATATCAGAATAATATTCATATTAATTTTGTTTGTCAATTATTTTTCTTTTACTCATCATATATATTTTTATTAAGAATATTGTATTTATTTTTTATTTGTAGTCATTCAAATACATATCTTATATGAATTTGTATTGCTTAAGCATAAATGTATCCTATTTTTTTAGAATATTGTATTTTGATTATATCATTTTCACTATGTATGCTCTCAAATGAATTTGTATTTCTTAAACATATATGATCCTGTTTTTCAACAGTTAATTTGTATTATTTAGAATATTGTATACTGATTATATTATTTTACTATGTATGGTATATGTTTTCCAAAATCTTGTATTCTTATTTCTTTCATAATACAATTTGTAGTTTGTAAGAAAAAAAATCAATTTTAATTTGAATGATAAAGTGAGCACATAAAATGTAAAAGATATTGGTATACAACTAAAATGAAAACATAACAAAGGAAAGTTGATCTAACAAAATGAAAAAAGGAGTTTTTTTTCCGAAATTGTTAATGATGAGAAGTTTAAGTGATATGTTCCTTCTCTAAAAACTATTATCTCATGTTTTCATCATACTACTTTTTTGTAGAGTATATATTATTATACAATATTCTAAATAAAACCTAGAATAAATAGAAATACGAATAAAATACATGTCGAAATGAATACGAAATACAAAATTTTTGAAAAAATAAATAAATACATATGAAAAAAATATATGAATACAAATATATTTCTTAAATAACTATAAATTCATTTGGTATACCTATTGGAATGAATACAAACTAATAAAAAAATATTAAGATTATGGAGAAAAAAAAGAACAAAGTTTGGGGTTTTTTTTAAAAAAATGTAACTCATGAGAAAATAAGTGATCTATACCTTTTTTTGAAATATTCTCTCCCTTTTGTTATTAAATAATTCTATTTTTTAAACAAAAATAAATAATAAAAATATAAATAAGATATATAACAAAATAAAATTTTGACATTTTTACTAAATATTGAAAGTGTTGCCAATAAGCCCTCCGAAATATTAAAATATTGACATTTTGAAAAAATTTTCATTAAAAAAACAATAATTACTTTTAAAATTGAGCCCCCTCACCTCACGCCAAAGAAAACACTTCCAGTAGTTGTGGAAGACCCAAACACCAATCCAAGCGAACATAAACTAATCTTGAGCCTAAGATCCAGTTCATCTCACTATTATTGGGGGCAAGATCCACATTATTTTATTATGTTGTGTTGTACTTGTTTGAATTCTTATCACTAACTTTTTAATTTCAATCAAGATGAATCCCTTGGAAGGGTTTTATTCTTGCGATAAATGTTTACTTTTAATAAATTTTCGTGTTAATTATAAAAAAATATTTTCAATATTTTCATATGGTTTGTCTACCTTTTTTCAATATATAATGAACCATGGTTAAATATTACTATCTTTGTGCTGATGACAAAGTTTTGGTAAATTTAAATCTGTAAGAAATTTAGATTATACTAAATTCAAGATATATTAGTCCAAATAAATATTATCACTTAGTATGATTTGAATAATTATTTAAGATTAATAACTAAAGAATTAATTAATGTTAAATTTTATTGTGCTTACCCGTCAAAATTGATAATAAATGACAAGCCTACGTTGCTAAAGTCCAAGATGTCATCTCATTCTTCAAGACCAATTTGGTGTCACGTGTCAAATGATGTAGCTTACCAAGTAAAGCGAAGGAGCCAATACATTATGCGATGTATCAAGTGACATAATGTTACGACTCAAAATTTGACGTGATGGCACTCGTCTTATCCCATCAAGACAAGTCAGTCTAAAACTCAACCATTACAATAAAGTGCGGAAATAAAATATAAGTAACTTAATAAAACCCCCAAAACCTGGCAGTCACGTGTACAAGCCTCTAAATTATTACAATTGATTCAAAAGAAAAACTCAAGTCTCAAATGAACTTGTTTCTGGAATAGAACAAGAGCATAATTATGGAGAAGAAAGTCTGCTGAGATGGAAACAACTACCTCACAAATCTCCAAGAAGCCTCGGAAAAGAAGAGAATGACAAGTACAACAAAAATCCAGGCTCATAACCTACAAAAAATTGTAGAAGCAAGGGGTGAGTACCAAACCACACGGTACTCATCAAGTAAACCTCTAAACACAAGTTAAGGGGATGAAATACAGGTACTCCTACCACCCCCAAACGAACCTCCACAACTACATCCTGCAGTAAAATCAATCCAACCTAACAACTCACAGTTTACATAACACGTAGCTCAACAACAACGCTTAGACAAATTACATATCCTCAACAACAATGGAATGCAATGTCAAGTATAATGATGCATGTCTGACCTAGTGATACACACCCGCTGTCACTCAGTCCGAGACCCATGGGGGACATATCTGTCCATGCATCTGTCGCGGCGCACGACACGACCCTCGATAATAGTAACCATCGCGGCGCGCGATACGTCCCTCGAAATACAGTATCCATCGCGGCGCGCGATACGTCCCTCGAAATTGTACATCCTCTTAAGTACTCATTCTTTCTCAATGCACATAACACTTGTCACAACCAATGCCTCAGAATAATGCAGATGACAAATTCACACAAATAATGAGGAGATGACCATCTTCATAACATCGCACAGTTCACAATCACACAAACATGAAGTCACATCGACAATGATTCAACAAACCTTCAACCCATTCTCAACAAAATCACATATAAACAATTAATCAGATTGCCTTTTGTTATCCCTTTTTTTTATCATTATAACTAATCAATGTGGACAAGTCAACCCATCACCAATCCCATTACTCCCAAACATATACCACAAGGAAATACACGCATTTCATACACTTAACAAGAGTTTAGAAATCCACTTGCCTTAAATAGCCGAAAAATCACTCCAAGACTTGAGTCTTCCCTTTTAATTGGACTTCTAAATCAATTCAATCTATTCAAGAAAATAATCAAAAATAAGATTTCAAAACTAACTAAACTCATATTACTATGTGTTTAGTCTTGATAAAAAACTCACCCAATATAATCAAGTTCGTAAATCTTGATGACAATTAGCATTTCAATTATAATATTTTCAAGTTTTAAGTCTAGAATTAAATTCAATTCTCGCAATATCATAATTCGAATGTTATTCATATAATATCATACATTTACTAATTAATTACATATCTAAATATATTAAAAACTAAATTTATGATATAATAAAAAAATATTATTAGAAATTCCAAAAGTCACTATTACAAAAACAAAAATAAATAAATGACGGTGACATCATAACTCCAGTGTCAAATCTTGCCCTTTTTCATGTAAATTTTCATTTATAATTCATATTTCTGATGATTTCCAACTAATCAGTGATATAATTCACTGGATCCTTCCGCTAACGAACAAAAATTATGATGTTGGTCAACTTATTCCCACCCAAACCAAAAAGGTGTAAACTAGCAAAATTTTCAAATACCCATCAACTTTTATTAAATAATAATATTAACAGTGAACAATTTTAAAGCATTGAATATATAAATTTTTATCGGTTTCAGATTGTTTCTTACCCGCCGCCGGAAGCACGTTCCTCCTCCATTGTTTCTTCATCTCTTTTTTTTTTAAATAAAATAATTAGGTATTTAAAGTGGTAAATTTTATTAACTAAAATTAATTATATGAAACAAATTGTATATGATTTTAATAAATGATCACTTTAACCCTTTAACTATCGATTAATTCAATTATCCACAATTACACACCAACTAATTAACTAAAATCAATAAATAGTTCGAAATTATCAAAAATGAACTAGTGGGTCATTACACAAACATTCCTAGCCATATCAAAGACAAATAAAAATGTATGAGTGCAAGTGACATGTTTTGATTAATAAAATATCATTATGTCACTTAAATCAGATTGATCAAAGGGAGTGTCTCCTCATCACAACTTTTCCATTATATAACATAAATAAAGGTCCATGTCGTTAAGAAAAGATACCATCATTTCAACAAGTAGCTAGAGATAGAGCTCGTGGATCAAACACTGCAAGTTTGTCTAAAAACCTACAAGTTCAAGTATTCAAGCACTCAAGCTCAAGAAACAATGGAAGTCCAAGATCGTCGGATTCAAGAATAAGCTCAAATGACTTTGAAGTAAAGATCAAGCTCATTAAGATTTGAAGTAAAGATCAAGCTCATTAAGATTCCATATTAAGCTCGAAGGCCCTTGAATCCAAGTATAAGTCATGAACAAGTCCATTAAGATTCAATATTAGGCTTAAAACTGTAACGACTCAAAATATCAAGATATCAAGTCATGTTGACACCTAATAAGAACCCACTAGTAGGTAAGTCATACCCATAACAAAGAATCAGAAGAAACAGGCTACCACCCGAAAGAGGAGAATGTAGAGAAGAAAGAAAAATAGAGAAAGAAAGAGAAAAAAGATATACATATGACACCCCACGAAGATAGTCGAGCCATTAATTACAAAAGGATACAAGATAAATACAAATAGATACACAATTTTCTGTGAATATAAAATAAAGACTGGTGTAGTCAAAATAGAAGGAGATTGGAAAATCTTAACACTAGGAGATCACCTTATGTCTCTGAGCATAACTGTTATACATGAGGTACACGTCAATGCTAAGAGCTTACAGTATGATCTGCACGGCCCAGAAGTGTAGTGTGAGTACTAATCACGATCCAAAGTACACTCTAAACGTGACATGATGTATAACACCTCGAGAGACCCTACAGAAGCTAGTGGACATACGAATACAAAATATATATAATAGAGAATAATAGAAATTTGATATAGCAAATAGTTTGACATAATGCATTAGTACATGAAATGTACAAAGTAAGAGGGATATACATGAAAAAATGAAATGTGATCATAGAGACATAATAAGAAACATGATATGCATGACCAATCAAAATATTATGGTGAATGAATCTTGAAATCATCAAAAAAGCTTCATTAAACCTTGACAAAAAACATAGATTATTTTGTGGGATATTGACTTTAACCAACAATAGACCATGCGAGCTATAACTTGGAATTCCATGTAACTCCCACATCGAGAAGGGAGAGTCTACTTACCAAGATAGGACATTGTATCATCTCATATTGTATATGTGTCACAATCTAAGCCATTTAAGGCAAACCTACAGAGACACGTAGTTTGGAACTAGAGTTGCTACTTGAGACTATCCTATTTAAGCCTCCACCTCAAATTTCTCTCTATGCTAAGTTAAATTCCCAAAAGAGTAGTCAATTTCATAAACATATCATCATCCATAGAAAAGTCAAATTCAAATACCAGTTCAAGCTAAAAACATCATAAGTACTTCATTAAATCTTTAATCAAACATGTGTAAGAAAATCTTATTTGTCCTTATGGTGAGAAAAACCTTTCACAATTTAATTGATGCTCATCTTAAAAGTACCCAATTCATAATATATTCTTTTTCATAAATCACACATAACTTCATGAAAACGTTAATTCATAAATAAGAGTATAATTCCTTCATAAATTTATGTCTATTAGGGTTCATATATAAAACTCATAATTAACACATGTGTTCATGTGATTTCAATTGAAATGCATGTAATTGAGTCTAAAATAATCAAATCAAGATCAAACTCAAGCAATTGAATCCACACAATTAGAATTTAGAATCCATGAATAATTGAATAAAAAACCTACTTTATTTGATTGAAAGTGAATTAGGAAAATTAGAGAAAACCATGGGGCTCAATGAGTGAATGAAACTCCTGATGAATCCCTAAATACCTTGAGGAACAAAGCCCCGAAAAATTGATGAATAGGAGACTTGGTGCTTGAGAACCCTATCCTTCTTCTTGACAGAGACTTGAAGGGGATGGATGTAGACAGGATTTTGGGGTATGAGTGAATGAGAAAGTTGGGTTACTTTTAGGAATAGAAAAGCAGTTATAGGACTTAGAAATAGGCGTAAAACGACGTAGTATAGGTATTAAATGCATAGGAAAAGACTCAAATCTTATTAAAATAGTTGCTGGATATTTTCTACGATCAGTACAGGTTAACCGTAGAACCAATTTAAGAAATTAAAATTTCATCTTACTTTCAACGATACTGTTACGATTCAAAAATGGTACACTCGTCTTATCCCACAAAGACAAGTCAGCCTAAATATCAACCATTATAATAAAATGCAGAAAAAAATATAAGTAACTTAATAAAATCTCCCAAAACTTGGTAGTCACGTGTACAAACCTCTAAAGTATTACAATTGGTTTAAATGAAAAACACAAGTCTCAAATGACCTTATTTCTAGAAAGGACAAGATCAAGATCATAAATAGGAGAAAGAAGGTCCAATGAAATGACAAACAACTACCTCACAAATCTCTCGGAAGCCTCGAAAAATAAGAGAATGGAAGTATCACGAAAATCCAGGCTCGTAACCTACGAAAATTGTAGAAGCAAGGGGTGACTACCAAAACACACGGTTTCTCAGTAAGTAAGCCTCTAAACACAAGCTAAGAGAATAGAATACGGTTACTCCTTACACCCCAACCAAACCTCCACAACTACAACCTGTATCAAATCAGCCCAACCTACACAATTTACAAAGCACATAGCTCAACAACCACACTCCAACAATTTCATATAATCAACAACACTCTAACTATTGCATATCTTGAACAACATGTCCGATATTCATTAGTAACAAATTTCATAGAAAGGCACTCACAAGATCAACAACACACCAAATAAAGTTCTCCAATAATAAAGAAGCTATATGCAATGAAATGAAGTGTCCAGTATAGTGATGCATGTCTGACCTAATGATACACACCCATTGTCTCTCAGTTCGGACCCATAGGGGACATATCTGTCCATGATCCATCGTGACGTGCAATACGTCCCTCGATAATAGTAACCAACGCAGTGTGCAATACGTCCCTCGTTGTATAGTATCCATTGCGGCACGTGATAGATCCTTCGAAATGGTACATCCTATCTAATTTCTTATTTTTTCTCAATGCATATAACACTTGTCACGACCATGTATCAGAATAATGCAAATGACATGTTCACACAAATAATGATGAGATGATTCTTTTCTTAAAAAGGAAATTCACAATTATACAACGGTGATACAACATCAACAAATAAGCAATAGTCAAATCATTCTCAAACATCAAACACTAACAATTTATCACATTAATTTTTATCACCCTTTTTCATCATTAAAATTACTCAATATGAACAAGTCATTCCATCGTCAATTCTCATTACTCCTAAAAATATATTATAAGGAAATACACAAATTTCATACGCTTAACAAGGGTTTAAAAATCCACTTGCCTTAAACAATCAAATGATTACTCCGAGACTTGAGTCTTCCCATTTCGTTTAATTTCCAATCCAATGCAATCTATTCAAGTACATAGCCACAATATGATTTTGAAACTAACAACACCCAAAATACTATAGATATAACCTAGACCCAAAAAATCACCAAAATTTACAAAAAAACTTTCTGAGTTTCAAGCCTAGGGTTAAGCTTCAACTTCTCCAATATCAGAATTCTAGTGGTATTCATGTAATTTTATAATATCATTGTAAGACCTATCCAGTACGTTAACCTCTAATGAAAATAATATACTCTCTTTTGTTGCAAAGCCATAACCTACACCAATGCATCAATCATTTGACATTGATTAGCCAATGACTAAAGAGCAGGTTTCTTCCCAAAAATGATGCAACACCATAATCTATTCCCACCTTTCTGTCCAATCAATCCAATCTTTCTTTCCAATCCAAATAACATAACTACCATAGCATTTACCTGAATGTGAACCTCTTTGCTTTCACGGTGGTCACCTCTCATGGGAAATTGTAGGTTCTCTTCTTTATCTTTTTTTTTCCACTAAATTAATTATATATCAAAAGTAACAAATTCTACTAATTATTTTGATAAATAAATTAAATTTAGGGTATTAAATAAATTATCACTTTAGTCCATTAACTATCGGTTAAGTCAATTATCTAGAATTATCTATCATTTAATTAACTCAAGTAAAATGAATAGTTTAAAATTCTCATACCAATTTCACTGGCTAATCATGAATGACTTGAGCGAACTACTAAAAGGTGTAAAAAGGTAATGTTGTAAAATTATTCTAAAAATGACTTTCCGGGACGTTATAGATACCCTTCTACAGTCCATCTCAATTTCTACCGTCCATGGAACTCATAAGTAAGAATCCACTTTTGGTCAACAATTTTAATAAGTCATAAATGTTCTTGCGGAACTCATCTACAGCTCATCAATTTTCCTAAGATTCGTCTAGTTCATTCTTAGGACAAACTTCTGAGACTTAATTTTCCAAAATTCCATTTCAGATCCAACATTTCCATTAGATGACTTGTTGGCATTCCTACGGGTCGTAGGTCTGTCTCGTAGACCACTGCTTTAAAGATTTTTTCCATTTTTCTTTTCTTTCTCATCTTTGAACTTTTGAGGTATTATATTACTAGAAAGTGGTACTCAATATCATAGGCTGAACTATCTCCAAAGACAAAGAAAGCATAAATTAAAGGTAAGAAGAAGGAATAAACAATACTAGAAGCTAAAGAAGCGATGCCACATAATAAAAGTAAATGAAAACAAAGGAATAATAAAAGCAAGAAGGTAGCTAAGACAAGGGAACATAACTGGATGCGCTAGCCCAACAACCTAACCACAATAATATTCTACTCTGGAACTCAACAAACTAAATATATTCTAATGGTAACCGCCACTACATGCCATATCAGACAAATGGCTTATCTAGTCAAATCAAATCAAATCTAGAAGTATTGATCTCGATGGAATCAAGGGGACATATCTAAGTCAAACATATAAGTAACTATCAAACAAACACAAAATACACGATTACAATCAAATAATAACCTAACAAAATCCTCATAAGCCTGGAAGATAATCAACAATAAACATAACTTAATCACCCGTCCCCCCCGATAAGACCGACAGGTGCAAACAACAACAAATTATAGTGGTGATAATCAATGAATATAGACAACAAGTGCCTCACAAACAAATACAATCACCTACCTCCTTCCCATGACATGCAAGGTAGAACCATATGGACACCCCCTCCTCCTATTCACAATGTAACACAGAAAAAGGGTTTACTATAGTGTCACGCCCCGATCTACCCCCGAGACACGGACACAAAACTTAGGACCACAAGTGATCCCAAGATAACCCTGCTGGCATGTGCATGAGCATACGAAAGAATATAAACTGTTACGGAAGCTAAATCATAAATTTAAACTCAAAAGATGGGGAATACTCATATTCTATAACCGAGATAATTGAAATCAATGAATTTAATACCAAGAAGTTATTAACTCAATACTATGATGAAACTAACTATGTCTGAAATAAGACTCTAAAGTTGACTAGAAATACAGGGACAAGCCCCCAGCTAAATCTAGCAAAAACTAAAACTAAATGACTAAATACTGAAAAGTAACTCTTGACTGTTGTCCTCGAAGAATGAGGACTTACCATTGAATCTGCTGAACTGGAGATTGGGAAATTTATATATGCGTGATCTGGATGCTGAGAACCTGAACCTACATCTTGAGAAGATGTAGAAACACATATGCGTCAGTACTTGAAAGGAACTGAGCATGTAGGATAGAGTAAAGCTTAAATAAAACATAATTAAACAAGCACAAAAGCAAGTTAACATGATATGCTAATTTCTAAGCTAACTGGATGCAATGACCAATTTATAACATACTGAAACTGAATATACTGATAAATGGTCAATACAGAGAGTCTGACTGAACTGAGAGAGCTACTAATAATCGATAATAAAACCACATGAGATAAATATGGAGTCCGATGTATACGCCCCATCGAGAGGATCTAATGTACCCTGCCAATGTATAAAGGCATGCTGACGTGATCACTAAATTGATTGCCCACAGAGGGGACTTACAACCTACTTGACTAATAGTTCTACGACTAATTGGGTACGCTGAACCCTAGTCCAACTCGGTATTATGCTACTCCCATGAATTTTGTAATTAAGTGATCATGACTGAGTTTCTGTAAATAATGGATAACTCAAAACTGAACATGCAAACTGAGAATGCAACAATTAATCTGGTAATTATGCATTTGTAACCGAGGCATTTATATCTGAAGTAACTGAAATATCTGACCTAACATGTGTATTTCAATAACTAAAGAAATACATATCTAGGGTTCTGAAATTCATGAAATAAACTGAATAATAACATGATAATTTGATTTTGAACATATAACTAATAAGTTCATGAAGTTATGTTGAAGTTCTAGAAACCCTAGGTTTAATCATGATATGGGAATCAAGAATCTGACTGAAAACTAGGTACCCAATGGTTGTAAGAAACCCACTAGTGAAATCCCACATACCTGGTACTAAAATCCACAGAAAAATACTTAGGTTTCGGGGTTAGAACTGCTGGAACTTGTTGCGTTCTTGAACTAGGGTTCTTGAGTTTTTTCTCCTTTTTTGCTTCTAATTTTCTAACTTTTGATTTATTATTTTGACTTAGGTAAATATTAATTATGTTTCTAGACTTAAACTGACTAAAATATGATGATTTAAGGTCAAAATGATGTATCTTAAGGTTTAAATAGAGTGGGAAAGGACCAAAAGACCCTTGGGTGAGTTCCTATGGGACCAATCCTGTTGGTCCGTCGGTTGGGCCTATTCGACATGTCTTTACTAAAACGGGCATAACTTTTTACTCGGAGGTTGGATTTTGTAAGGTCGGTGGCTATGGAAAGCTAATTCAACTATCTATCTGTGGGTAGGTCATGAGAAACCTAATTCCTTTTGTGCTAAGAATTATGATCATTTGAAGTTGCCCCAACTGCATTTCCCCCATAAGTGTCTGCTAATTCCCACCTACGGTCAGACTTACAGACCGTAGCACCTATGGTCAGACTTACGGACTGGAGTAAGTAGTCTTGTCCGAAAGCCTCAGGCGAAAAGACGATACTAGGGAGAGAGGCGAATGCGTCTAGGGAGTGAGCAAGACAACTACATTTTGGCTTTTCGTGCTGGTCATCCGTGGCTCTTGTCAGAGAGTGACTGAAGGGGAGTCTCGATCGACGGTCATGGACTACGGACCGTAGTCTGACCTTCAAGCCGTAAGTCCGTCCGTCGACCAACACTTAACCAATTTTCCTGAGCTGAGATTTTTGAGAGTTTCTGATCCTATCGACGGTTGTGAAAGATGGACCGTAGGTTAGGCTACGGTCCATCGATGGTCACGTTGGTTGCACCTGCAAATTTTTCTGAAAAACTGATTTTTGGTCTATTTTGGATACGGTATGTTACACATAAGGAACTTGAGAATTCCTTATATACTTCCTGGTCCTGATCCACGACTATCATAATTGATCCTCATTGATATGCTCCACATGATACATAAATATACATATCTGAAACTGTCAATATAAAAATGATCTTAAATTCCTCCAACTGATCAAGTAAAAAGTGAGTTCATTATCGATGCATCTAGTATCACAACGATTGATTTATCAATGTAGTAAATGTCTTACACATCCCACCATAATCAATTTTAAGAGTAAAAATGTACAAAATCCTACTTACACAAAAATGGTAGTTAAACCCAATGTATGTTTTGGGATTTTGACACAAAATACGTGAAAATGAGTACCATCGCATTGCATGCCATCACCAGCATAACAAATAACATTTATACACCCTTAAGCACGTAATCGACATCACCAAACTCCTAAGTATAGAGAACTAACAATTGAAGATCGAAGAGAAGTACTTCAACAATTGAAAGATTGAAGAGAAGTACTCCAACAATTGAAGATTGCAGAGAAGTACTCCAATACAACAATAAGAACAAGAAAAAAAGACAAGAGTATACAACTTTAGAAATTATAATTCAAAGTTACTGTAGGAATCCTAATTTGATTAGGATTTGCTATTTATAATATTTACTTATTATGTTTAATTATGATTTGTTGGTTAGAGTAGTTCCTAGTCCTAATTTAATTTTGGTTTTTACCTTTATAAGTAGGGATGTTACTAGTTAATTTCAATACATACAGAAAATACAAAAACATACATAATAGACAAAACTTGAATTAAGATTCAAGAACCTTTGAGTTTATAAATAAAAAAATAATGAAAAACTTTTTCGGATCAATTTGATTTATGAAATCATCTATAAGAGGTCATTTTGATCAAAAAGTTAATAAAAAATTAGCTCTATTAAAACTCAAAAATACAACCAAGGACCCGAATCACTCCCAAACACCTCAGTATCCATACCAACCACATCCAAAGCCAAAAATCACCTTTAGGACCTAAATAATTGACACAGTTATTGTAATTTGAGATCATTACCTAAGACTTTTGACTTTGATCAAACTTCAAAGTAAAAAAAACTCATCCAATATACTGATTCGGTTACCTCGAGAATTATGTCACCCTGTTTGCTTGTCAAAAATAGTATGAAGAAGCTACGGGAAGGGGTCAAAACAGAAAATATACTAAGAAAATTTAATATGGACATGAGGGTCATTACATTTCAACTTCCAGAATCATGTCATATATTCTGCAAATTCTTGACAAAATAATAAAGCTATAAGTAGGTAAAAGTGAGGAAATATGTTCAAACATAAAATGATCGTGCGAGTCATTTTACATTTTTTATTTAATTCGATTTTACTTTGATTCTTCGATTTGGGCCAAATAGGGTAGATTATTCTATGCTTCAAAATTGAAGTGTGTTGATAACATTTTTTCACTGTTTATTTGATAATGGAGAAGACATCTCCATTACTAGTACAAAACTGCATAAGCAATTTTTGGTACACGTAGTTACATGGGAAAATTATGATATTATTGGTGTTCACCTTAATTACTCTCCTCTTAATTAACCGTTGAATTTATCGTGCCATCATTAAAATATCATTGTACACTAATCTTTTTCTAATATCAAATATAATAAAAATTAAAGTGGTGCCAAATTTCTTAACGAAAGATCTATTTCTTTGTCATGTTTCATATTTTTTTTCTTTTATTAGATTGATTGGGACGAAGTTGCATATTACAGCATGTGTATTCTGTGTTTGAGTTCTTTTATGTCTTAAACTGGTGTGTGATGTTAAGTGACAATATTAGAAGAAATTCAAAAATCAATTTAATTACTAGAGTTGTCGGGAAAACAAACAATATTACTACCATTTATGTTTTGTCTAGTATGTGTTTATGCTAGTGTCTACAATGATATTTTAATTAGTTGTCTCTTAACAATAATTAGGGCAGGAAATAAATTGTTCTTGTTTGTAACAAAGATATATAGTGCGAGATATCGACAATTTAAAAATCATTTGTCTTAATTTCTAAGTTCGATGATGTGAGCTTTAAATATAATATAAGTACACACTACTATTGTTCTTGTAAACATAGGGGAAAACAAACTATCGACTAGCATAATATCAAAATAAACAAATCTCTAGTGTGTATGCATTTGTATAGCTTTTGTTGATCTGTACGGCAAAACTGAAGCTCTACATATAGGGCAATCTTTTTTTATCACTAGCCATTGTTTGATGCATCTCGTATGATATTCATGCCCGCACCCGAGTGTCCCAATGTTTTCTTCATGCTCAAATTTGTCATGACATATGACACATATCTCTTCCATTTTTATTGGATTATCTACTCCGTCTATTGCAGCATCAACATGATGAGTTCTTGTTTTAAGATACCTCAATATAACATCCTCCACAGTCTCCTCCACGTAAGCAACTTGATTATCCTGATCACTTGTTGGAGGATTTCTCCGATTTTGCGAGGATTGGTCTAGCAGATTTACTGCTACACCTGTTCTTAAGAAACTATATATATCTACTGAATTACGATCACTCATGTTAAAAAAAATAAACAACAGAAGAATGAGAATGAGAGTTGCTAATTTTTCAATATCACTAATACTGATCAAATTAAACAAAAACAATGTTGGAATTTCCTTGAGTTTTTAAAAGGAACATAAATAGCAAAATATAATGTATAATAAGTTTGACTGGAAAATGAAGTAAATATAGTGATGACCTGCCATATCTTTATTTGTGAATTCAATAAGTTTTATTCCTATTTTGTATTGAAATCAGTTTCATTGACAATACAATATATATATATATATATACTACCATATTTTCTATTTTATTTGGAAAATTAATAAATTGTTTTTCTAGTTCATTATAATTGGAAATTTAGTAAATTATATTACTAACCTATTATGGAAATTAATAAATTGTATTCTCGGTTCATTATATTTGAAAAACTAATAAATTCTATGGTCATTTGGAAAATTAATAAATTGCATTAGTAATTTTTTAAACTAGATTTATTGACAATATGATATATAAACATATGACGTACCATAATTTTTTAAATTATTTGGGAAGTTAATAATGTGTACTCCTAATTTGTTTTGAAATCCAATTTATTGCTTTGACTGTTAATAATTACTTGCCAAATGGGCTAATATTATAAGACTTTTGTTTTTAAAGGCATATTATATAAACATGACCCTTAACTTCACTTAAACGAATAATTATGTCGCTCCGAGTCTACACCCTGAGTGGGACTGGCACTCGTTGACCATTGTCGGCCTCGAACGAATCCTTGACCTGACTTACCTAACTCAGCGGAAGATTTAACTTAACTTAATATAATAGTAAAGTACATTTTCAAGAGAAAATACTCAAAATGTTATAATATAGCCAAAATGGCACTTGAGTCTCATAGTTAAAGCATCTGAAATATAAGATAAAAGACACATCAAACTGAACAATCTAATTGACTATCTGTCTATGAAGCCTCTAAATTGACTGAGATGAACGTTGGGACAAACTCCACAACATTCTATTGAACTAACTAGAAAGCAATAAAACGACACTCCGAAATGCAAGGAGGCTCACACTGACTCTGGAGCTCAAACTGGATCAACGAAGCGCTGTGTGCTTATCCTGGTTACCTGCGTCTGTATTATAAGACGATGCAGGCCAACTGACATTAGTACATTGAATGTACGAGTATGCGAGTTGGAATGCTAAACACACCTATAAGGCTTGCAAGGAGGGAGAATGAGCTTACCTGACGCTGCTCAACTCATGAAGTCATAACTCAATATAAAGCAACAAAGACATATGGGATATAAGGAAAACTCATAAAATAGTGTAAACACTAAGTTCATTAAAGATAAAAAATAAAAAACTACTTTACTTATACATGAAAATAATATAATATACGTGTGAGATGCTCTAACCCACAACCATCACTATGAGCCTAAGTGATTATACAACGTATTACCTCACGTTGCAAGAGGACCTCTCTATACCTTGTCATCGGTATAGAACCTGAACTACTAAGTGGATCCACTAGTCTATGCTAAAAGCACTAAGGAATCATCCAGAAAGTATGACCCTTTATCTCTCCATGTTGGCTACATGGTTTATGGAGACATAAGTTAATATGAACTCACTCGTATAGATGCTCAATACTACTCCCAAAATATTTAGCTCATATGTTTTTTTTAAACAACTTCTTCTCTAATTTGAGATAATTGATCAAAACTTAGCTTCAAAAGCTTTCTTGGTAATGATAGTTTCCTTTCTCTTTTACTATAACTAGCCATAGGCTCTGTGAAAGTCTAGCTTCGTTTCTTTCTAAAAATTTTGAATTTTTTTTATTTACACTCTTATGGACTACTTAGTTCCCTTATAACTCTTGAGAAGTGAACTCAACTTGTTACTCTTTGCTTAGCTTGAAACTTAACACTTCGAGAATGCTTAGTTCTTTTATAGTGAGAATTAACTCAACTCTTTTAATCTTAGCTCAAATCATCTCTTGAACCTTAAAACAAAGTTAAAATCTTTGTTTAAGATGGTTGAATGTTTTAGGAACTTAGTTTGACTTGCCTCTTATCCCTTAGACTTGACTCTTAAATTCTTTGACTTTGATCTTGACTTCCCTTGAATTGGATTATGAATTCAAGGATCATGATCTCATGTTTATGGATGATTTGATGATGTTTGGATGTACTTTTGAGTGTTGGAACCAACTAGGAATAATAGGTACATCTCTTAGAAACTAGTATGAAAATATGGGGGAGAAATGGGACCTCCGGGTGACCATGGCGCTCATAGAGGCGTGGGCGCCAGAGCCTGATGGATAGAGTCTGTCCTGAGGGGCTCTGGTAGGCACAACTCCCCAGGGCCTATCAGATGGTTTTCCAACTTTTCTTATCCGATTTACAACTCTAAACCTCCCAAAATTTTATCGATCTTCCCCTAAACACTTAGGATCACTAATATACTCAATACCCAATAGTTTAGACTCGTAAAACAGGCCGAAAACACGCATCAGAAACTATTAAAAGTACGTTGTGATTCTACCAAAAAGATTTCAACAATTGTTCATCAAGAACTTCAAGATTCATCATTTAATTAATACATAACTTGCTTAATTAAACATATTGGTGTTTGGATGAACAAATCCACACAGAAAGATCTCATATAGCTCTACAGGGATCACCCCCGACGAATTTCACTAGTGAAAGCTTAGTATTCTTGAAGAATTCTTGATCTTCTTCTCTTCTCTTTTTTCCAAGGGCCTAAGCGTTCTCAACTTTTCCAAAATTGGATTAGGACTTCGTTTTGACCCCTAATAAACTCCTAAAACGAATTAGGAAATACTAGGGTGAAAAGACTATTTTACCCTTACTAAAATTCGGATTGGACTTTCCTCCGTCCAACAACTTAACTTTCGAAAGACATATCTCCCTCATACGACATCTGAAATGCGCAAACCCGACACCGTTAGAAAGATATTCCCAAGGGCTTTCCAACCATATAAGAACTCACCCTAACTCCTCCTGAGCTGGTAGTTATGGCTGTTTCAAAAAACTCACTTTTATACTTAGAAATTTTCTATATTTCCTTATTTATCCAAAAATGACTATTCTTGATTTTATTAGCTTATTATTAGTTATTTCAAGTAAAGAGTTATTAGAAATTATGTCCTTCAACTTTGAATGCACACAAGTCGACACTTAAACTTGTATAAAATTGATTAAGTAGAAGTGGCGGAGCGAGACATTTTATAAAGTTTGTGCAAAATATAAAGAAGCAACAACTAACAAAAAAATTTAGCGAGTAAGTCCACATCTAACTTTATTAAGATAGTGACTTTTAAATCGATCATGAATAATGTCATAATTTGTTTTCAACCAAATACAATTCATATATCTTTTTATCTTCAATTCTGATTGCTTGAAGTTATAAAAACGCACCATAAATTATATAGATTGAAATAATAATTTATTATGTGCGAATCAAGATTTCTATTAAACACATACCACACATTCAAGAAAACATTACACTAATTTATCAATCTTTACGTAAATCAAAATTATTTTTATCATTGAGTTTGCTACTTCTTAATTTAATGAATATTCAATTTATTGTGATTTGGTAAAGAATATGTGAATATCATAATCAAAAGTGTTAAACCCAGTTTGTTCTCTTGATTCGCCTATAAATCATTGAAAGAAATTCGCACATTACAAAAAATAATATGATTAAAGAAATTAAAAATAATATATGGATAACAACACATAATCTTTTCTTCTAATTTATTTTTAAATATAAACTTATTTGTAACACAATTAAATAAAATAAAATATCCAATATGAAAGTTTCAATTAAATTTAGTTATTAATAAATATTTATTTTATCTTAATTTCTGAAACATACTAAAGACCTACTTTGTTATTTTAGTAAATCTCAAAAATGAAGGTTGTCTACAATTAGAAATCCTTTAACTTTAAACTATACTCTTATTTGATTTTAAATTAATCTTTTCTTTATAATGAAGTAAATTGTAACTACATAAGTAATTAATTAATGTTATAACGGAAATAATATCTATTAGTTCTAATTTCTAATAAAGAAAAGAAAGTAATTAGTACAGGACCACCAAAAAAAATCTTTGAATCATGAGGTAAAAAGCAAGAATAGATACTTTGACCTCTAAGTGAATTGTACACCTTTTACCAGTCAAAGGCTGCAACTATGTCATGGTTGTGTGCAAATTTAAATATATAATATATATTCAATAAATTTGACCTACATATATAATCTAATCTTTCGACAAGGTTGTTTACGTACACAACCTTGATTGGTTGTGGCTCCGCCCGTGAGACACATAAGATGTCATGCAGGTTATAAAATTGTCATGTAGAGTATCATTTAGGACGATTGTGTCCGTTTGTTCAATTTGATGCAATTTTAAGTATTTACTTGTGCACGTCGAAAGTTAAAATGATAGTTTCCAGCTGACATCAAGTTAAGTTCATGTTTATATATTATGTTTTTTTTTTAAATTTGTGAGGAAAGGAAGAAAGAGAAAATAGAGTAATACATACTCCACTAATTTTCTCCCTTTTTATAGGGAAGGACATATAAATTTTGTTCTTCAATATAAAACAAATTACAGAAGTAAATTTTCTTAAATTTATAGAAATTAATTAGATTCATTATAGCAATGTGTGGTCTTCTATAATGAGATAATCAAGGAAACGATAGTTAGTGAATTAATTTAATATATTAATTCAAAGCTAGTTTTATCAAAACATTCAAAATCTACTTATTCTTTAAATTTCTTTTATCAAATGAAGCTTGAGAAAAAGCAAAAAAAACAAAAAATTTGTCTTCCAACACACTAATACGAATACAGAAAAGAGGAAGTCACCGCTTTTTTCATGATCACCATAACTGCTGGCCAGCCTCGATCAGAGTCATGTCAATAGAGTTTTGCAAGTTTATTCAGGGCGACATTAGGGGAGACGATACCTCTACCTTAAAAACCAATATCGTACTTTCATGGAGAGCCAAGAATTATATGGGATCAAGTTGATATAGCAGATGATAGTCAATGAGGATATCCAATATGTAGTGGTTGGAAAGTTTTTTTTTTATGGTTGACCAGATATACAAGAACATCGAAAAATAATACCCGAGCAATGTGGATTGAAGGGGTATTACAATATTGGATTGCTATCCAAAAATATGTGTTGATCAGGGCTACACTCTTGGAAGATTATGTCAATCTGCACTCTAAACCAGTGTTCTATTTAACACAACAAAATCGTTCCTATCCTAATGTGGGATCCATTATTTAACCCAGAGGACACATCAATGACTATAGCATGTATTTCCTTTCCTTCACAGCGCCCAAACTTCTTTGGGAAAGAAACAATATTCTCACTAGATGCAGCAGTTAAAAAACCATTACAGGTTGATATGGCAACTAAAAATCAAACTAGACCTAGTTGTGCTAGGATTAGGGTTGGCAATAATGAAGTGTCGAATAAGTTGTAGTTATTACCACAAACAAGTTTGATGCATTAAATGAAACATGTAGTTTCTAACAAGTGACGTTATTGAACGTAAAGGGTAGAGAAGAAGTATCCACCGAGCAATGGGTGGAAGAAACTTTCTTTAAGATGACCAAATAAAAACATGAGGGTAAGGACCTAGAGGGAGAGGGGGAAAAGAAATCAGCAAGGGGAACACTTTTTGTTAGGTTATTAGCATTTTAATATTAATATTTAACATATTAAATTGCTTTATTTTGGAGTTATAAGAAAACTTTGGAATGGATAACTTCTACGTCATCCATTAGTATTGGTTCTCCATCACTTTATTTCATTCTTAATACTTCCATTACTCTTTGTAACCTATGTAACTCCTATTGTAACCTATTTAACCTATGTAACTTCTATTGTAACCTATGTAACCTATGAAACTTCTAAGACCATTATCTTCACTATTTATTACCTCCATTATCTTTCTATTCATTGCTAGGAAGACTTCATGTAGTATAAATAGTGGTGATCTTCATTTGGTTTGTACACACACAAAAAAAAAAGAGAAAACAAAGAGTGAAAGAGTTAGTCTAAAAGAGAGTTCTTATTAGTTGAAGGAAGGTGTTCTTTTTTGTGGAGCTTTGGACTCAACTCTTGTCCAGAGTTGTTGAGTTATACTTTGTGAAGGCTGTTGTATCGCGGAGGGGACAAGTCAAAGAGGACTACTACTGGACCGGTGAAAACATTTGCTGCAGTGGGCTTGAATCTCCTTAAAGAGAGCAAGATATCCGCGCCTCAGCCTGAAGAGATTAATTTCTTTATTTTTTTTTTCAATTGTAATTTTGCAATTTTATTATCTTGTATGTTTTTTCACTAACACTTTTTATATAGAAAGTCAAAAGGCTGGAGGCGATGAAGGGCAAAAAAATGTGAACACTAGAAGACGATGAAGAAGGAGTACATACTCCTTCATGCATTCAAATAATTCTTGTACATTTAACAACAACCTTAAGGGAGTTAGCGAAGAATCAAAGGCAGTATCTTGATGAAGACGAGGAATTGAAGAATTTATTCAGAAAATTAGTAGAAAAGGGGAGTTATCTCCTAGGCACCTGGACAGTTTGAAGATGGAGTTTAAGAAAGGCAAAACAATTATAATTCTACTAGTAAAATCAATGATCGAAATTAGTACCTAATCAATGATTGATAAAATATTTTTCTGTAATATAAGGTCAGTGAGCACTCACAAGTCTTTTAAAAATCATTTGTCTTAATTACTAAGTTTGATCATATGAATTTTAAATATAATTTACGAACACACTACTATTTCTCTTGTAAACATAGGGGAAAACAACTTTAGACTAGCAGAATAGCAAAATAAAAAAAATCCCTAGAGTCTACACATTGTTATATCCATCCCATTTTTTAGTCAATTTTATCTATTCAATTGGTACAAGCAATTGTTAAAAAGAAATAGTAATTGAAGTTGAAAAATAAAAGAATTGGTGGTTGGCAAATTGGTAAGATTTGCAACCATTCTTGACTTTGCTATATTTACATATGTCATTAGTGACATAGGCATGATTTTATGCTTCTATAAATAGAGCATTCTTGCTCATTTGTAGAATACACCAAGTTAGATAGAAAAACAATTTTGAGAGGAAGGTGAGGTATTCCAAGACTATACAAGAAAATAGTCTTTGAAGAAAAATAGAGTGTGAGCGATATTTTAGTAAGACGAAAACCAAAAGAGTGTTGTTCTTTTTGAGTGTGTAGTAGTAACTTTGAGTATTGTATTCGTGACTACACAGTGTAAAATTCCTTACTATAGTAATATGAATTGCTCCTCTTGGCCCGTGGTTTTTTCCCTTATTCAGAAGGGTTTCCACGTAAAATTCTTAGTGTTGTTATTTTTCCCATTTTATTTCCATTACTTTTACTATATATATTTTTGTGCTCGTACGCGTTTTCCCAACAAACTAGTATCAGAGTCAAGGTTTTATCTAAGTATGCTCTGTGGTTGCAGAACAGTCTAAACTTCCACATCAGAAAAAATTTACTTTGATTTGCGGGGAAAACAATGGAAGCCAACACAAGTAGAATAGTCACTTTGAATGGTGTTAATTATGCTATGTGGAAGGGAAAAATGGAAGATCTGCTATATCTTAAGAATTTTTATAGACCTGTATTTACCACTGTAAAGCCTAATAATAACACAAATGAAGAGTGAAATCTGTTGCATAGACAGGTTTGTGGATTCATTAGGCAATGGGTCGACGTAATGTATTGAACCATATTTATGGGAAAACACATGCTCTAACCTATGGGAGCATCTTGAAAGTTTGTATGCTCAAAAGACTGGCAACAATAAAATGTTCTTAATAAAGAAGATGTTGAGTATGAAGTATCATGATGGTTCTCCGATGACAAACCATCTAAAAATTTTCAAGGGATTATGAACCAATTATCTGCTATGGACATCAAATTTGATGAAGAAATTCAAGGCTTGCTTCTAGTTGGTTTCCTACCAGATTCTTGGAAACCATTTAGAACGTCATTGTCAACTTCTGCTCCGTATGGTGTGATCTCTATGGATTCCGCCAAGAGTAGTGTCTTGAACGAAGAGATGAGAAGAAAAACTCAAGGTTCCTTTTCGTCGGATGTCCTGATAACTGGCCCCAGGGGGAGAAATAAAAATCGTGGTTCTCAGCATAGAGAACAAAATAGGAGCAAATCCAAATGCACACTTAAGGATATTGAGTGCTATCATTGTAGCATGAAAGGGCACACAAAGAAGTTCTACAGGATGTTTAAGAGGGAGAACAAAAACAAAGAGGAAACTAAAGAAGATGGCAATGAAAATTGTCTAGCCACCATCACCATCGAAGATCTTGTTACCTTTATTGGTGCAAACATGATAAATATTCCTTGTGATGAGTCAATCTGAGTTGTGGACACTAGTGCCGCAACTCATGTGAAATCAAGGAAGGATTTTTTCTCTTCCTACACTCATGGTGATTTTGGAACCTTGAGTATGGGTAATGAGACTGTTTCTAGGGTTGTTGGTACTGGTACAATTTGTTTGGAACTAGTGTGAAACTAAATTAGTTTTTGAACAATGTGAAACATGCTTCTAATGTTCGTCTGCAGCTAATTTCTGTTGGTGTTTTAGATGATGAAGGATATGTTAGTACCAACGGTTATGGAAAATGGAAGCTTATTAAGAGTTTTTAGGTTGTGGCTCGTGGTAACAAACGTCTTCGTCTATACTGGACTACGACCTCTACTTGTGTTGATATGGTGAATGTAGTTGAGAGCAATAGCTCTTCAACATTATGACATAAGAGGCTTAGCCACATTAACAAGAAATGACTTAATGTTCTAGCCAAGAAGAAATTATTGTCAAATTAAAGTGCTAAATTAGAAAAATGTGAGCCCTGCTTGGCTGGTAAACAAAATAGAGTTTTTACCCTCCTTCGAGAAATACAAAGTTGCTTGAGTTAGTGCACTCTGATTTATGTGGTCCAATGAAGACAAAGACATTGGGTGGTGCACTTTACTTTATCACTATCATTGATGATTGCTCGAGAAAACTTTGGGTCTATGTCTTGAAGACTAAAGACCAAGTGTGGTTAGGTGTCTTTAAGAAGTTTCAGGCTTCAGTTGAAAGAGAAACTGAAAAGAAAGTTAAATGTATTCGTACTGATAATGGTGGTGAATATTGTGGACCATTTGACGAATACTGCAATCATCAAGGTATTAAATACCAGAAGACTCCTCCCAAGACTCCTCAGCTTAATGGTTTGGTTGAGAGGATGAACATGACCTTGATGAAAAGAGTTAGATGTTTGCTTTCTGAAGCAAAGTTGCCAAACTCATTTTGGGGTGAGGCTTTATTGACCGCTGCACATGTTATTAATTTATCTCCTGCTGTTGCTTTGCAAAGTGATGTACCAAATAGTGTTTGGTATGGAAAGGATGTTTTTTATGACCATTTGAGAGTATTTGGGTGCAAAGCTTTTGTACATGTGCCGAAAAATGAGAGGTCAAAGTTAGATGCCAAGACAAGACAATGCATCTTCATTGGATATGGCCTTGATGAATTTGGTTACCGGCTATATGATCCAATTGAAAAGAAACTTGTGAGAAGCCGTGATATTATTTTCATGGAGAATCAAACAATTGAAGATATTGACAAAGCGGAGAAGGTAGAATCTTCAAGTTTCGATGGTAAAGTTCATCAGGATGAAGTTCCTCACACAAGTGTGCATGATGTGGTTGGGTTTGATAATCATGGTGACGCCCGTAATTATGGATGAATCAACTTGTTGATGTTGATAATAACAATGATATTGTTATTGATGATCATGTTGCTCATGAAGTTGTGGACAAATCAAATATTCCTCTTCGAAGGTCCACAAGATAACGGTTTCCTTCCTCTCGTTATTCACCCAATGAGTATGTGTTACTCACCGATGAGGGAGAACCTGAATGTTATAAGGAGGCCATGGAAGATGAGCACAAGAATCAATGGATTAAAGCCATGCAAGACGATATGAAGTCTTTGCATGAGAACCACACTTATGAGTTGGTAAAATTGCCCAAGGGCATGAGAGATTTGAAGAACAAGTGGGTGTTCAAAGTTGAAGTTGAAGAACACAACTTGAAGCCCACGTACAAAGCTAGATTGGTTGTTAAGGAATTCGGTCAAAGGAAAGGTATTGACTTTGACAAAATATTTTTTCCTGTTGTGAAAATATTGTTGGTTCGCACAGTTCTAGGTTTGGATGCTAGTCTTAATTTAGAGATTGAGCAGATGGATGTGAAGACGACTTTCCTTCACGGTGACCTAGAAGAAGAGATTTAGATGGAACAACCTGAGGGCTTCAAAGTAGATGGCAAAGAAAATTTTATATGCATACTTAAAAAGAGTCTCTATGGCCTAAAACAAGCTCCCAGAAAGTGGTACAAAAAGTTTGAATCTGTTATGGGGGAGTAAGGCTATAAGAAGACTTCTTCAGATCATTGCGTATTTGCACAAAAATTTTCAGACAATGATTTTATCATCTTTTTGTTGTATGTGGATGATATGTTGATTGTGGGAAATAATACTTCCAATATTGACGAGATGAACAAAAAGTTGTGTAAGTCTTTTTTTTAATGAAAGACTTGGGTCATGCAAAGCAAATTTTGGGCATGAGAATTACTCGTCTTAGAGATACAAGGAAGATTTATTTGTCCCAGAAGAAGTACATTGAACGCGTACTGGAGCGCTTCAATATGAAGAATGCTAAGCCTTTTAGTATACCTCTTGTTGTTCATATGAAGTTGAGCAAGAAGATGTGTCCTACAGTTAGGGAGGAAAAAGAGAGCATGGCCAAAGTTTCATATTCCTCCGTCGTCGGAAGTCTAATATATGCAATGGTGTGCACTAGACCTGATATTGCTCACGCAGTTGGTGTTGTCAGTAGATTTATCAAAAATCTAGGAAAAGAGCATTGGGAAGATGTGAAGTGAATACTCAGGTATCTTAGAGGAAGCTCAGATGAATGCTTGTGTTTTGGAGCATCAAATCCAATCTTGAAAGGCTATACAGATTCTGATATGGCAGGTGACCTTGATAACAGAAAATCCACTACTGGATATTTGTTTACTTTTTTAGGGGGAGCTATATCATGGCAGTCAAAGTTGCAAAAGTGTGTTGCACTATCTACAACTGAAGCTGAGTATATTGAGGCTACTAAAGCTGGCAAGGAAATGATATGGCTAAAGTGATTTATTCAAGAGCTTGGTTTGAATCAGATGGAGTATATTGTCTATTGTGACAGCCAGAGTGCAATAGACTTGAGCAAGAACTCTATGTACCATATAAGAACAAAACACATTGATGTCAAATATCATTGGATTCGTAAGGACGTAGAGAATGGATCATTTAACGTCAAAAACATTCACACAAGTGAAAGTCCTGCAGATATGCTGACCAAAATGATACTGAAAGACAAGTTCAAGTTATACAAAGAACTTGTGGGTATGATCTCTCTCTAAAGAAGTTGAAGCTACCTTCTTTCAGTAAATGGGGCTGGAGGGGGAGATTTGTTGAGTCCATCCCATTTTTTAGTCAACTTTAGCTATTCAATAGGTAGAAGAAATTGTTAAAAAGAAATACTAATTGGAGTTGAAAATAAAAGATTTGGTGGTTGACAAATTGGTAAGATTTGCAACCATTCTTGACTTTGCTATATTTACATATGTCATTAGTGACATAGGCATGGTTTTATTCTTCTATAAATAGAGAATTCTTGCTCATTTGTAGAACACACCAAGTTAGAGAGAAAAATCATTTTGAGAGGAAAGTGAGGTATTCCGTAGACTATACAAGAAAATAGCTTGTGAAGAAAAATAGAGTGTGAGCGATATTTTAGTAAGACGGAAACCAAAAGAGTGTTGTTCCTTTTGAGTGTGTAGTAGTCACTTTGAGTATTGTATTCGTGACTACACAATGTAAAATTCCTTACTATAGTAATATCAATTGCTCCTCTTGGCCCGTGTTTGTTTTCCCTTATTCAGAAGGGTTTCCACGTAAAATTCTTGTTGTCGTTATTTTTCTATTTTATTTCCATTACTTTTACTATACATATTTTTGTGCTCGTGCACGTTTTACCAACACACATTTGTATTGTTTTTTGTTGATTTGAACTGCAAAATTGAAGCTCTCCATATGGGGCAATCTTTTTTTTTTTTTTTTATCACCAGCCATTGTTTGACGCATCTCACATGATATCTTCATGCCCGCACCCAAATGTCGCAATGTTCTCTTCATGCTCAAATTTGTCATGACATACGACACAAATATCTTTCGTTTTTAATGGATTATATCAATATGATGAGTTCTTGTTTTAAGATTCCTCAATGTATCATCCTCCGCAGTCTCCTCCACGTAAGCAACTTGATTATCCGATCAGTTGTTGGAGGATTTCTCCAATTTTGTGAGGATTCATCTAGAAGATTACTGCTAAATCGGTTCTTAAGAAATTATATATATCTAATGAATTACGATCAATCATGTTAAAAATATCAACAATAGAAGAATGAGAATAAGGGTTGTTAATAGTTCAATATCACTAATACTGATCTAATTAAACAAAAACAATGTTGGAATTTTCTTGAGTTTTTAAGAGGAACACAAGTAGAAAAATATAATGTATAATAAGATTGATTGGAAAATGAAGTAAATATAGTGATGACCTGCCATATCTTTATTTGGGATTTTAATAAGTTTTATTCCTATTTTGTATTCAAATCAAATTCAGTGGCAATATAAAATATATAGATAAAGATGACCTACCATATTTATTATTTCATTAGGAAAATTAATAAATTGTTTTCCTAGTTCATTATAATTTGAAATTTAGTAAATTATATTTCTAGTTTATTATATCTGTGATATTAATAAATTGTTTTATTCCTAGTTCTTTATATTTGAAAAATTAATAAATTGCATTTGTTGTTCATCTGAAAAATTGATAAATTGCACTACTAATTGTTTTTAACCAGATTTATACACAATATGATTTATACAAAGATAGCCTACCATATTTTCTAGTGCATTTGAAAAGGTAACAACTTTAATTCCTAATTTGTTTCGAAATTGAATTTATTAATTTGACCTTAGTTGCCCAAATGGGCCTAAACCTTATAAGCCTTTTGTCTTTTAAAGGCAGTCAAAGAAAATAGAGTAAAACTATCATTTTTATATTGTTTGATAAATGCAGAAGAAAAAAAAAAGATAAAAGAGACTTGAAGAATGACTTGTCACTCATCACCTATACATCAAGGTGAAGAAAAATGCAAAGGTAAACATGAAAATATGTTGACTAGCCTAACATGAAATGATGAAAAAGTGATCTTTAGCATATTTATATGTCCGGAATGCCAAACATGTACACATTTGTGCTATGTTTGAAGTCGCAAAGTTGCGTTTTAAGTCCTATTGAGTCAATTTTATGTTTTTGAACTAACCAACATAATTAGTCGTGTAGGGAAGCTATTTGGAAGAAATGTACATAAAAAGAGACAAAGGAAATAATATAAAGATTCCAGTCAAGAGGAGAGCAAGCAAGAACTTGAAGAAAAGTTCTAAGGTTGTTGCGTGACAAGTCCGGGTCGCCCAGAAGAGAATGAAAAATCTATAGAGGAATTCATTTCGAGGCAAAATACCTAGTGAAACCTCCGCATCGCACGACAATGTTTTCTAGTGTGGCATGGGATTTGAAGATCACTGTGCAGGCCACTTTGACTTTTAGTATAAATAAGGTTTTATTATTATTGTTTTTCTAATTTCCAAAGGGAACACCTAGAGAACGAAACCTTGAAGTTTTTTCGGGTTCATTCTCTATCTCTTTTCTTTTCAATCTTATTGTGATGATTCATAAACATTGTAAGATTGATATCCGATTATGAGTAGCTAAATACCTAGTTCTAGGTTGTGGCTACAAGATGAATGTAATGGTTTGAATTTGATATTGGATTTTATCATGAATTATCATATGAATCTCTCTTATGTTCTTGATTTTGGTATTTCATGGTTGATCACCATAGAAATATATTTATTGTCCTCATTGAACTTGAGAGGAATAAGAGGATAAAATGTAAAGGATCTTGTTTAACTCTAAATAGCCAAGGTTAATTCGTTTCTAGGATACAGATATACCTACAAAACTTGCTTGGGTCGCCATACAGAAAGATATCTTAATGCTCAATTTGTAATAACTCTATTCCCTTGCTCAATGATGTAGTTAGGATGTTATCGATTGTAGGCAATTCGAGGTCGATAGACCATGATCATAAATCTAAGCTTGTGATTCAGTGATGACATAATTCAAAGAAAATCCTTATTATATGATATTGATACATGATTCTTGGTAAAAATTTCAACCCTGGATCTTCCCCAAATCATTGTTTGAAACTTAAAAAATTGAATCATAATAGTTATAAGTTAGTTTAAGTAGAATTAGTTAATTTACAATCCTTACAAAATATGCAAAATTTCACTTGTGTTGAGTTACAAGTTGGAGAAATCGATAAATTCTAGTCTTAAGTTCTTGTGGGTAAGATATCCAGCTCTCTACAAGAGCAACTGTATTACTTGTACGATCACGTGAACTTGTGTGTGCGATTAGACCGCAACATGTTTTTCGCACAGCTGCCGGGGACTATAGCAATTAAGAAATATTTGATTTTTGTAGTTCTAAAGTTAAACACAAGTGTTGAATATTGACCTAACCATTTCATTGTTGCTGGTTGATCCAAATTGGACAATGATCGAGAATTCATGTCACCTCTCTCCGAACTTGAAAGATTCATACATAGAAGGTGGAGACAAGCAGAATATCCTATACTTTTGGTCAATGGGGAATTACCATCTCCAATCACTAAGGCGGAGGAAAGAGAACAAACACCTGAAAAGATGGCAATTAATGAGATCAGAGTTAGAGATGTGACAATACCACAATCTACCAATATGACTTCATGCATTCAGAAACCTGAGGCTGGTGGAAGATTCGATATGAAGCAGAGTATGGTGCAAATATTACACTCAAATGGGAAGTTTACTAATCTCTCACATGAGGATCCTACGGTTCACATTCAGAACTTTCTGGAGATCAGTGATACTTACACTCAAACTACGCTTAAACTTGAGCAAATAAAGATTATGTGAAGCTCACTTCGTTCCTCTTTACTCAGAGAACGCATATTCAATCACCTAATGGAATGATCTAGCATAAAAATTCCTCATTAGATTCTTTCCATCTGGGAAGACGACTAAATTAGGGAGTGACATTTTAAGTTTTAGGAAGTAGGGTGCTGAGAACTTGTATCAAGCTTGGGACAAGTTGAAAAATTAATGTTGATTAGTTTTCCTCATCATCATCAAGCCAATGAGGTGTTAGTCCATACTTTCATTGAAGGTTTCGAGACTAACACCAAGATTTTGCTTGATTTAGTGACAGGTGGACAAGATTTTGAGAAGAATTAGACTGAGTTATTCACCTTGCTGAATCAGATTTCTTAGAAAATTAAAAGTGGAATGGAAGTGGACTGAAATCGGTAGTTCAGAAAACTGCAGTTGTATTACAAATTGACGTTGTGACTGCCTTGACTACACAGATTTTTGTCATGCAGAACATAATGAATACACATTTTAGTAACATGGCATTGGGACAACATACCTCTCAAGTTAATGTAGCTCAAAAACCACCATGTTGGTGTGAGATATGCAGTGGAAGTGATCACAGTGCAAAGATATGTGGTGAAAACCCAGACTCCATAAATTTTGTAGGAAATGCTCAAAGAAGAAGTGACCAACAGAACTATGGGAAATCTTATAACCAAATCTGGCAAAACCAGCAGAACTTTTCTTGCGGTGGAAATCAAAATCAATGCCAAGGTCAGAATCAGTATAGACCTCAGAGTAAATCACAAAGATATCAAGGACAGGTACAGAGAGAGCAACCTAAACCTCAGTTGGGGAACATGAGTGTTGAGGATATGTCAAAGAAAATTATGGAAGATCAAGCTCTGTTGGTTGTAGATGTGTGGAATAAATAGTTAGACACTCAGAACCTGGAGAAATAATTTGGGCAGTTTGCTAGTGTCCAAAATTCTACACCACAAGGAGGGTTGCCTGGTAATACTAATCCAGATCCAAAACAATAAATATTGCGAGTACTCGTAGTGGACTAAAATTGGAGGAGTTAGATCGTAGGAAAAACACTACTGAAGCGGTAAGCAAACAGGTTGAACTCAAAGAGGCTGATCTGAAAGAAAATGAAGCAGTTGCTCCCACTAAAAATGTGCAACCAACAGTGAGACCACCTCCTCCATTCCCTCAAAATTTGAAGAAACAAATGGAGTATGCATGTTTTGGTAAGTTTCTCTCTCTTTTGAAACAAGTTCATATTAACTTGCCTTGGGTAGATGTGTTGCAGGGTATACCCAGGTATGCAAAGTATGTGAAGAAGATTGTGGCAAACAAAATAAGGCTTATAGAATATGAGACAGTTGCAGTTATTGAAGATTGCAGATTTAGGATCAAGAATCAGTTGCCTATTAAACTTAAAGATTTGGGCAACTTACTGTGCACATTATGATAGGCCTATGTATTTATGCTCAAGGGCTATGCGATTTGGGAGCAAGCATAAACTTGATGCCAACTTTGCTATATGAATAACTAGGGTTGGGTAGTCCTACGCCAACTGCCATAATTATACAGTTGGCTGACAGATCTGTAGCTAGACTTTAAGGGGTGGTGGAATATGTTCTAGTGCAGGTGGGATTTATAAATTTTCCAAGTAGATTTTGTAGTACTGAATTTTGAGCCTGATCCTGAGGTTCCATTCATCTTAGGGCGACCTTTCTTAGAAAAAGGGAGAGCAATGATTTATATGGAATCTAGGCACCTCACTATGAGAGCTCATGATAAAGTAGAGGTTTTTTTATGTGTATAAAGCATTGAAGATGCCACCTAATTATGAGGATAGGTCTTCCATTACTATGACATATCTTGAGGTAGAATCCCAGAACATAGTGGTTAAGGATCCTGTAGAACGAGTATTGAGAGGTAATGATATATATGGAGATGCTGAGGCACATGAAATTGTTAAATTCTTAGATGTGCCAATGATTTTAACTGGCTGAGAGAAATGGGATCTATAATAGGGTTTTAGGTCCACCACCTTAACTGTCCATTGAAGAATCTCCTATGTTGGAATTGAAAGAACTGCTAGCTCACCTCAGGTATGCATTTTTGGGTAATGACAAAACTTTACTAGTTATTTTGTCTGCAACATTATCTGATGAACAAGTGGAAGCAACATTATTGATTCTCAAGAAGAGAAAAGCAGCGTTATGTTGGCAAATGTCATACATCCACTGTATAAGCCCAACTATGTGTTGAAAAGAGTATACATGGAGGAAGTGTACAAGGCAAGTGCACTGATATACCGTGGTTTCACGGTATTTTTAATGCTTTTTCCATAAGTTTGGTGTGTGTCCAAAAGCTTTTTTGTATTGATTTTTATGTAAGTTTCTCTTTATTTACAGGAAATCGGTCCAAATATGAACGCGGAAGATTTTGAGAAAGAAATGCAGAAACGTTACCACCTACGGAGCTTATGATGGTCCATCGAGCTTGCGACGTTCCATAGGTGGCAACGTAGTGAAGCTGCTGAAGGAAGATGGGGAAGTCTGACAAAGTGTGGCATTATGGAAGTTCATGATGGACCGTCATAGCCACGACGGTCTGTCCTGCTGGTTCGTCGCAGTGATTAGAGAGTAGTCCCAGTACCCAATTTAAATTTTTTTAAGTGTTATGAAACGGATAACCTCAATGGACCGTCTTGCTTGGAACGGTCCGTAATACCTGCCGTTAAGGGTGATGATGAGATCAGCAGAAGAATTTGTGAAGTATGGGACGACGGAGGCCATGACGGTCCGTCATGACAACGATGGTCCTTTACGAGGTTCGTCGACCCAATCGCGTTTTGACAAATTTTCAGTAATTAGAGTCCTTCTTTTATTAGGTTTTATTTTTTACAAATAGTTTGAAAAACCTCATTTTTGGGGTTAAACTTTTGGTTGTTAGTCTTTTTGGTTTTAGACTCTTTGTTAGTAAACTCTTTGATATTAGACTTTTTGATTGTTACACTTTTTCTAGAATTGATTGTTGGTGATTTTGTTGATTAATCAAGTGAATTTATTTATTTTATTCTTTCTCATCAAAGTAAGTGCATGAATTCTTATTTTAAATATATGAATATTGTGATTATGACTATGGGTAACTAAACTCCATAACTAGGGTTGTCGGAACCATGGGTGAACAATGAGGTAAAATCTAACTAAAATAACAATTCCAGAATATTGTCTTGAATGTATTGATAGTTCTTTCGTTTAGAAGTCTTTTTAACAGATGACCCACGTTAGAATTCGCCATAATGCTACTTGGTGAACCAAGGAGGTAGATAATAGGAAAAGAATTATTAACATAGATTTAATGTATACTATCTAATAGGCTAGTGTCGATTGGTACGAGGTAATAACTTAGTCAAATATCGAATACAATGCTTATTATGAGGTAAAGGTAAGGGTTAGTATAGCAACACACGTAGTTGAACCAAGGTGCGGATTGAAATTTTACAGATGCCGGACCAAGGATTTAGAAATACATAACTTATCACTTTGCATGCAAGATACTATGAAAGAATTGTCATAGTTAGAATTATCAAGTTAAGAACCTGTGTGGAACTGTTAAACCCTAGTTACTTTTATTAATTGATTAAACTCCAAGATTTGAATCTTTTAGTTGTTTACTTTACTTTAGTTAGTTATTTACATTCAATTAGAAATAAAACTCCCCTTTTATTGTCTTTTGTTTTCTAAGGATATAATTTACTAAATAATAATAATAATAGATTAAAGTTAAGTTTGAACTATTTTCCTCATAGGAACGATCCCGAAATCATTAGTTGGGTTCTTTACTTGATACGACCGCCTTACTTCTTATTTGAGAAATAAGTTTGAGCGTATCAAATTTTGGCGCCGCTGCCGGGGATAATAGCTTTTAGATTAACTTAAACTTATTACTAAAGTTTAGTCAAATATTACTTTTTTTAATGTTTTTTATTCTTGAAGAACTATCTTCCTTGTATGCCAAATACACGGAGAGGAAGAGAACCCCTGTTTCCCTATGATCATGATTTAGAGTGTACACTACGCAATATAAATCAAAACTTGGGTATTAACAATGATGATCCAAACCAGAAAATCCCAACTCCAGTTGATGTTCATGGTCAGTTATTAACCGATGATCCGGATGAAAATCAACAAAGGGGACAGAATCCTGCTTCACGTCCTCAAGAATACTACAGTGGCTATGATAATATTGCAGACTCTGATGGGCCACTTGTCTTGCCCCCTCTAACACAAGGACACACCTTTGTAGAAACTTGTAGTATGATGCAGATGCTCACTACTAGAGGTTTGTTTTGAGGGCTACCTTTTGAGGACCCAGATGCCCATATAGCTAAGATAAGGGCAATGTATAAAAGTTGTGTAGGGAGGAGTGATTTGGATTTGGATGTAATAGGGCTAAGAGTATTTCCTCTCTCACTGACGGGAGAGGCTGCTATTTGGTTCACTGAGCTCCCTTATAACTCAATTTTTATTTGGAACCAACTAAGGGATGTTTTCTTAGCACATTACTACCCGGTCTCCAAGAAACTAAACCACAAAGACAGAGTGAAAAATTTTGTGGCACTACCAGGAGAGTCAGTTAGTAGTTTTGGGATAGATTCACTTTATTTTTTGAGAAGTGTCCCCAATCACCACATACATGATGAGTCACTGAAGGAATACTTCTATCGGGGACATGATGATAATAATAAAGTAGTATTGGATACTATAGCGGGTGGTTCTTCTGGGTGGGGGGAGGGTTTCCTTATGCCGAGATTGCCGAGAAGTTAGAGAAAATCTCTCGGAATAATAAAGCTTAGAGTACTAGGAAGTCAGATACTGGGAGAAGTACCTTCGCAGTGCAATCCACTCATAACCCAGCGACATATGAGATTCGTGAAGATGGCTCAGATGAGAACTGAGCTTGCGTTGGTATTAAAACATGTCACTAGGGGTGCAGAAAAGATAAATGCAGTTAACTACATGTCTAAAATACCACCACCAAATGATGAGTGCTATTTTGTGGAGAATTCCTATGCGGTAAATGAGCAGACGGGGGGTTTCGGACTGAGTGCCCAAGGCTCCAATCTGGAGAATTGGAGACAAGGTCAAGGAAACTAAGGTTGGATTTATGGTAACTATAACCGTGAGGGTTATTATGTCAGAGATGGAAACTACAACCGCGACAACAACTTCAACAGGGTTAACTATGGCAACAAAAATGATAGGAATAGGTGGAGATAGTATGGCACGAGTATAGGATATGTTGCACAAAATGATGAGCAGGTTCGATGCTAGTGATGAGCATATTAAAGAGTTAAGAATGATTTAGAGGGTATTGGGCAAAAAGTCGATACACATGCAATATCGATTAAGCAACTTGAGTTGCAAATTGCCCAATAATCTGCGTCTGTGAACACACGGCAACCGGGCACTCTTCCTAGCAACACTGTCCAAAATCTGAAAAATGATGGACACTCTTTGACAATCACTACTTGGGGTGGTAAGAAAGTCATTGTCCCACCTATGCAGTCTAATAAGGAAAAGGTGATAAAAGATAATGATAAAGTGGTAGAGGTTAGTGGTGCAGTAGAAGATAACAGTGGAAAAGATGCTGAAGTGACTACAAAGGTAATTCCCATGCCTAGACCACCCATCTTTCCTCAAAGATTAGTGAAAAATACCGAGGATGGTAAATATCGGCGTTTTATAACAATGTTGAAGTAGCTTTCTATCAATGTCCCTCTGGTAGAAACTTTAGAACAAATGCCCGGTTATGCCAAGTTTATGAAAGATCTAGTTACAAAGAAAATATAGGTCACTTTTGAGGATGATGATAGAATGAAATATTGTAGTGGTATTGATACAAGATCTCTAGTACAAAAGAAAGAAGATCCTGGTGCGTTCACTATTTCTTGTACAGCCAGGTCATTACATTTTGCGAAAGCATTATGTGATCTGGGAGCAAGCATAAATCTCATGCCCCTATCAATTTACAAGAAGTTGGGTTTAGGTGATCCAAACCCCACTGCGATGCGGCTACTGATGGCAAATCAAACTAAAAAAAAGGCCTATAGGGATACTTCATCATGTGCTAGTAAAAGTGGAGTCGTTCATATTTCTGACAAATTTTGTTATTCTTTATTGCGAACTCGATTTTGAAGTGCATATTATTCTTGGGAGGCCATTCCTTGCTAGGGGTAGAGCCTTAGTGGATATGGAAAAGGGGACGATGAAATTTTGGTTGAACAATGAAGAAGCGACCTTCAACATTTGTAGGTCCATCAGGCAGAGTGGTGAGCTACAATCGGTAACTGCTATATCCTACAAAGAAAATATGAAGAAGCACCATGACCTAAAAAATAAAAAATGAGAGTTTATGGTTGGGGATTTGGTGCTTTTATATAATTCTAGGTTGCGTTTGTTTCTGGGCAAGCTTAAGTCCAAATGGACTGGACCTTACTTGGTTACCCAACTATTTCCTCATGGAGCAGTTGAGTTGGAAACCAAGGAGGGTGTGCGGTTTAAGGTAAATGGACAACGAATAAAAACCTATTACGGGCATGCTGAATCAAAAAATGAAGCAATTGAGGCATACTATCTTGATGAAGTCTGAGTAATCAAGTGTTTTCAGTTGTGCCGCGAAGTTAAATCAGGCGCTTGTTGGGAGGCAACCCAATACTAGTCGGAGTTGGGGCACACGCAACAGAACCCACTATGGACCATTGCATCTGTGACAGACCGTCGTTGGGGACTCATTATGTCATTCACCAGCATACTCGACCCGACTCAGCCGGGGTATTTTAAAAATTGTCAACACTTAAAAAACCCCACCCCTTCATTTGAACGATTTTTTCCCTTTTTCTCCCATTCCCTCCCTTTCCAACATCCAATTTCCTACCTCTCTTTCAAGTGATCACTTTTCCAAATCCCCTATTCCGGATATCTCCTTTCTACTGGTCGGAGTCTGTTGCTTTTTTTTTTCTGTTCTTGCTAACCAAGTGCCTCCCTTACTTGTTTTTCTCCTCTTCTCAAGTATGTGTCTCTGATCTCTACCCATTCACATTGCATTTTTGTTTCAATTAGTATTAGCCTATTCCTTGTTAGTTGGTCTTCATTCTTTGTTCCAATTTTGTTTGACCTAGGTTGAAAATCCTCGAATTGCCTTGTTAATACTTGAGAAATAGGTTTTTTAGCATTGCTAGTTTGCTAGATATTTAGGTTAGGAACATATAGGTTAACACTAAGTATTCCATGTGAGTCACAGAGGATGAATGTGGCATCTTCAGTTCTTCCACTGAATGACAAAAAGAGACCCCGACGATGGACCGTCGTACCCACGATGGACCGTCATATGGTCTGCTCCAGCACCCCTAACACCCCACTATTTGTTTTCTCTAAGTGTCTACCGACGGACACATGCAACGGATCGTCATTCCCACGACGGTCAATCCTGCACAACCGTTCTGGTTAACAGAGACCCTATTCCTAAGGGTCTCCAACTTTTTCTAAGTGTCCTCAAATGGACATCTACGATATACCGTAATACTCTCTACTGTCCGTCCTGCACAACTGTCATAACGGTCTATTTTTTTTCAAGTGTCCTCTGATGGACATCTACGATGGACCGTCATTATCAGGACGGTCCATCATGCTTATCCGTCATAATGGCAGAGACTTTCCTTCAGGGGTCGCTACATAAACATGCTTTTAGGTAAGACATGACGGACCCCATGACGGTCCGTCGTACTCACGATGAACCGTCACCTGGTCCATCTTACTCATGATGAACCATCACCTGGTCCGTCGTGTTTCATTGTTACTTCAGAAATGACATTACAACTTTGCTCTTATATTTATTTTTTATCATTTTTGCTTGTCTTGTTTGCTACTTCTAGTACTAAAATTGATTCTTTACAGGTACTATCTCTAATGGAACCAAAACAAGATTGAGTTAACATATGTGGGCGTTCAAAGTCTGTCGCCCTGTATGCCCGACTGGTTATAGGCTCTGATGATGAGCATGATCAAGAGTACGTGACCCTAGGCACTGCCACTCCATCAAGAGGTGCACGTGCAACCATAACTATTCCAAAAAGGGTGCATCCGGCGTATTCACTACATCCTAGTCTAATGAGGAGCGCACACTGTCCGGCACACCTTCTGGGTATGCTACACATGAAGAATGAGCATCTAGCTCCTTAGGAGTTTCGTGGTTAGAGGAAGCCTCCGAGTCTTCATAAGTCCCTGCACCCGCCACAGCTGCATAGTCTGCCTCGTGTGATGAGGCTGCCAGTCCTGATTCCACTCCAGGGTCACTGATTGGTTCTCTTACCTTGGTTGCCAACCAGCCCAACCGGTGGTGTGTGGACGAGCAATACCAAGTGTATTCAGACGCCAAATTTCTAAATGATAAAGGCTTCATGACACAGAACCTTACACTGGAGAGGCGGGTCCTTATGGGAAGTCTCCCCACCATTCCAAAGATCCACAATCTCTTCACCAGACACCGGCTAGAGTGGATAGCTTATTCTTTAGGCCACTATAGTGAGGAGTTGATCTGCGATTTTTACGCCTCTTACGTGGCTACTCTCCGATCGCAAATAGATAGGCGGGCTGCCCCTGCCATATAGGCCCCACTTGAGCACGTCCGAGTACGCGGTATGCAGGTTGACATCTCCCTGCCCACCATCCGCTGGTATCTGTTTAGCCATGGATATTGATGCCAACAGTACCCCTCTCACCACCGAGTTTGACTACTGGTGGCAAATCGTAAAAGATGGCCAATTCTTGGGTGATCCATCAGTGATAGAGACCAGCAAGAGGTGGATGGACCTGCACTTGTATATTGATAGAGAGGGTTCCTCCTGGGTAACAGAGCCGAAGGGAGCTATCAAAAAGGCTAACTTGACCTTCAACGCTAAGTTCTAATGGTTGATTGTCTGCCACTACCTTTCCCCCAAGGCTGCTGATAATATAGTCAGATGGGATCACACAGTTCTGATGGCGGCGATGATAACCAAGTTTGAGGTGGACATCACTTGGCTTCTACAGGCAATCATGCATGAGAGGGATTTGAAGGTCACAACTACTTACCAGTTTCCGTGCATGATATTTTCCTTATACAGGTCCGCAGGTGTGACCATCTGGCACATTGATCAGCTCAAGACTCCGTTGGGCACTGTTGATGTCGGCCTCATCAGGGATAAGGCCAATGAGTTGGCTGCACGCAGAGGGCCCTGTCCAGAGTTTCTTCCACGTGGTGAAGATTTGGCCGATACGGTAGCACATGCTCGAATGGCTATGCAGGATGCTTCTGAAACCATACACTACCCCGGTTGAGTCTATCCAGTTTAGAAGCACTTCCCCTAGCTCCTCTCGCTCAGCCCCGTTCCCCTCTCTGGTCCCCCTTGTTAGGGTCCAGAAACTAGAAGCTCAGATGGCTACACTTCTGCATCACATCCAGCCTTGGATGCAGAGGTCTATTGCTCAGGTAGAGGAGCGCTTAGAGCATAAAATGGTCCAGCACACAGAGCGGAAGATCATTGAGGTTCATCAGCGCTTGGATGCTTTTGAGTTGTGGGTGCTAGCCCGGCCTTCCCCTCAGGCGTGTCAACCTTTTAGGCTGCGGTTGAGAGTCTGCTAGAGAATATTGATATTATTCTAGAGGCTAGATTGCGTGTGTTTGAGGCCCCTTCTGCAGATCCTGCTGAGGACATAGTGATGGCAGCCTTATTCACCACATCTGATATACCACCACCTTCCCCTCGAGAGCATGCCAAGAAGCGCAAGGGTCGAGAGGAGGATGAGGCTAGATCACAGAAGAAGGAGCACCGTGAGATAGAGGTTGTGATGAGAGCCTCATTTGCTGATGAGGAAGAATGTTCGATCAGGGCTGTCGAGTTAGCTGCTGGGCATCTAACTCCACAGATGTGGAGACCGCGGGAGGCACTACTGATAGTGCTATTGCTGATGAGGACACTACTGATGGTGTCCAGACTACAGAGGTAGTGGGTTCTGAGGAACCAGACCAACCAACTTGCTGACCGTCGGCGCTTTGCGCCCCAGGTTTGCTTCACCTACCACTCTTGTATTTTAGTTTTTTTATGCATTGGGGACAATTGCGCATCTTTTTGTTAAGGGTTGGGTAAATGGAGAGTGAGTGCTAGGGTGAAGTCTGAGTATCCCAATTCACGATCCTCTTTTGGGTTTTTTTTACCTGTGTTCTTTTTCCCCAAGAGATTGAATATTTTTATTGTTGAATCATCATGTCTATATCTTGTGTACATAGTATAACTCTGAAGCATGATGGCTAAAAAAAACTAATATCCTGATGTAATGAAAATGATGCATGACTAGGCATAATAATTGATAAATGTGTGGCTCTAAGTATGACATAGAGATACTCCAGTACATGACCCTATGTCTAAAATTCGAACTAGGTGTGTGATAATCTGGTATAGTAATGAGATGCCAAGTGAGTGTGAGGAAGATTTGAATAGTCCACTATTTGTACTGAGTTAGAACTTGCCTGGTTAGTCCTGCTAAAAGTAAACTGTAATAGACAATTAGGAAAGGATCATAGGCCCGTGTTCAATATAGCTAATTGAGCTTAAGCTAGACCTTTCTTTTTCACTCCAACTAATCTTTTCTTGGAATAATGTGTTTGCCCTGGTCTCTCCTTGGACATGTGCACCTCAGATTATGCCAAAAGCATAAGTTGAGGGTGGCTAATGCAGTAAAAAGCCTTTTCATGGACCTGTACCAACTTTGAGAATTGTGTACTTTGCCATGAGTTGAGGATGGCTATTATGAGAAATGCTCTGGAATGTTGGGTTGAAAGAACAAAGAGAGAGAAGGAACAAAATTAAAGTGACTCAAGAACCAGTTGAAAGAAAAGTGAAATAAAAAAATAGTAAATACAAGTAAGAAAAGAAGAGAGTCACTTACACAAATGAAGAAAGAAGAGAAAATAGCAACGTGTAAGAATATGAGAAATTGGGCGAAATAAAATGATAAAAAGTGGTAGGTTTAGCCGATATGTCAAGGAGGGAAAAAATTCACTAAAATATACCTAAATATACCCTACCTAACCCCGAGCCTATGTATCAAGCTACGAAAGTCTTATCGTGATCCTAAGAGTTGTATGGCGAACTTAAAGCAGTGAAAATAAGGGCAAGCTTATGGCAATATGTATGATTGAGTTGTGAATTTGTTCTGACAGTGAGTGTTAAAAAGTAATCCTTATACTCAAACTAAAATTATTGTGTGAAAAATGAGGATGTTGTTTTGAAGTGAGGACACTAGTTTCAATACCAGAAATATTAGCACCTCGGTGAGAAATTGAAGAGGATAGTGTCACTGTGTGGTGAGTCTGTGTCATGGTATTATTCCACATGATTCAATCCTAATAGTGATCAAATGCATAAACATGATGATATTGATCGTGATAAATAGTCAAATGATTGCGAAAGCTAAAATATGGATACTATTGTACAAAGATTTTGTAGTGAGTCATAGTGCGTACCTTGAGGACAAACAACGAATTTATGTTGAGGGTGCTGATATACCGTAGATTACGATTGTATTTTTAATGATTTTTCCTCAAGTTTAGTGTGTGTCCAAAAGCCTATTTGTATCGATTTTTATGTAAGTTTCTGTTTATTTACAGGAAATCTGTCAAAAGATGACCGCGAAAGTTTTTGAGCAAGAAATGCAAAAAAGTTACCACCTACGAAGCTTGCGATGATCCGTAGGTGGCAACGTCGTGAAGCTACTGAAGGAAGATAGGGAATTCTGACCAAGTGTAGGATTACGAAAATTCATGATGGATCGTCATAGCCACGACGGTCCGTCCTGCTAGTTCGGCATAATGATCAGAGAGTAGTCCCAGTACCCAATTTCCAAGAAGTTTAAGAGTTATGGAACGGAAAACCTTGATGGACCATCATGTTTGGAACGGTCTGTGATACTTGTCGTTGAGTGTAATGAAGAGAGCAGCAGAAGAATTTGTAAAGTATGGGACGACGCAGGCCATGATGGCCCATCATGACCACGACGGTCCGTCATGAGGTCCGTCGACCCAGCTGCGTTTTGATAGATTTTCAGTATCTAGAGTCCTTCTTTTATTAGGTTTTTGTTTTTTTAAAAAATAGTTTGGAAAACCTCGTTCTGGGGGTTAGACTTTTGGTTGTTAGACTTTTCGTTGTTAGACTTTTTGGGGTTAGACTCTTTGTTAGTAAACTCTTTGATATTATACTTTTTGATTGTTACACTTTTTTTGGAATTTATTGTTGGTGATTTTGTTGATTAATCAAGTGAATTTTTGGATTTTATTCTTTCTCATCAAAGTAAGTGCATGAATTTTTATATTAAATATATGAATATTGTGATTATGACTATGGGTAGCTAAACTCCAAAACTAGGGTTGTGGGAACCATGTGTGAACAATGAGGTAAAATCTAACTAAAATAAGAATTCCAGAAGAGTGTCTTGCACGTATTGATAATTCTTTCATTTAGAAGTGTTTTGAACGGATGGCCAACGTTAGAATTCACATTAATGCTTCTTTTCGGACAAAGGAGGTATATAATATGAAAAGAATTATTAACATAGATTTAGTGTATACTATCTAATAGGCTAGTGTCGATTGGTACGAGGTAATAACTTAGTCAAATATCGAATATAACGCTTAATATGAGGTAAATGTAAGGGTTAGTATAGCAACACGCGTAGCCGGACCAAGGTGCGGAGTGAGATTTTTTAGATGCTGGACCAAGGATTTAGAAATACATAACTTTTCACTTTGCATGCAAGATACTAGGAAAAAATTGTTATAGTTAGAATTATCAAGTTAAGCTGTGGGGAACAATTAAACCCTAGTTACTTTTATTAATTGATTATACTACAAAATTTGAATCTGTTAGTTGTTTATTTTAATTTAGTTAGTTATTTTCATTCATTTAGAAATAACCCCCCCCCCCATTGTCTTTTCTTTTCTAAGGATATAATTGACTAAATAATAGTAATAATAAATTAAAGTTATGTCTGAACTATTTTCCTCGTAGGAACAATTCCAACCTCTTTAGTTGGGTTCTTTACTTGATACGACCACTTTACTTTTTATTTGAGAAGTAAGTTTGAGTGTATCATGCACAGTATCAGCAGATAGTAACTCCTTTGATGAAGGATGTGGTTAGAAAAGAAGTGATTAAGTGGTTAGATGCAGGGATGGTATACCCTATATCTGAGAGTAAATTGGTAAGTCAAGTGCAGTATATCCCAAAAAGGGTGGAATGACAGTGGTGACAAACGATAAGAATGAATTGATCCCCAACAGAGCAGTGACTGGGTTGAGGATATGCATGGACTACAGGAAAGTCAATGAATCCACCAGAAAGGACCACTATCCGGTACCCTTCATTGGCAGATGTTGGACAGGTTGACTGGCCAAGAGTATTACTGTTTTCTTGATCGGTATTCAGGTTATAATCAGATTGTCATTGCAACCAAGTATTAAGAGAAGACAACATTCACATGTCCATATGGCACGTAGGCATTCAAATGTATGACATTTGGTTTATGTAATGCCCCAGCTACTTCTTAGATATGCATGAAGGAAATTTTCAATGATATGGTAGAAGACTTTGTGGAATTATTCATGGATGACTTCTCTTTGTTTGGTGAGTCTTTTGAACTGTGTCTAACTAACCTTGATAGAGTCCTTGCGAGGTGTGAGGAAACCAATCTTGTGCTAAACTGGGAGAAGTGTCATTTTTTGGTGAGAGAAGGAATTGTGCTGGGACACAAGGAATATTAGAGTGAAATGGAGGTAGATAAGGAAAACATAGAAGTGAATGAGAAGTTTCCACCTCCAATATCTGTGAAAGGAGTATAAAGTTTTCTTAGCCATGCTGGCTTCTACAAGAGGTTCTGCAAGGACTTTTCTAAAATTAGAAGACATATGTGTAGTTTATTAGAGAAATAGATTAAATTTGTGTTTGATGAGAAGTGTTTGGAAGCATTCGAAATGTTTAAGCATAAGCTAATTGAGGCTACTATCTTTATTGCCCCACTATGAGCTTCCATTTAAGATGATTTGTGATACTAGTGATATAGCTGTTGGAGCACTATTGGGGGAAACAAAGAACAAGATGTTTCACACCATATACTATGAGAGTAAAACACTAGATGCAGCCCATGCAAACAACAATGTGATTGAGAAGGAGATGTTTGCTTTGGTGTATGCATTTGACTAATTTAGGTCATATCTAGTGGGAACAAAGGTGATAGTCTACACTGATCATGCGACTATCAAGTATCTCTTTAACAAGAAGGATGCAAAACCTACATTGATCAGGTGGATGTTGCTACTTCAAGAGTTCGATCTAAGATAGGAAAGGAACAAAAGAACTAAATAGTCAATCATCTATCAAGATTAGATGACTCATCTCATGTGGCGAATGTACGTCAATTTCATGAAGAATTCCTTGATGAAAAACTTTTGGCACTATACATTGCATAGGTACCATAGTACGCAAAGACTGTAAACTTTTTGGCGAGTGGGTTATTCCCAACTGAGGCATCAACACACCAGAAGCAGAGAATGAAGTATGATGCTTGTTTTTTTTATATATGGGATGAGCTGTATTTGTTTAAGTAGGGTTCTATCCAAATGATGAGGAGGTGCATACCTGAGCAGGAGGCACCACAACTGCTAGCGAGCTTCCACGGATCAACTTATGGTGGAATCAAAGGGGTGAAAGAACGACACAGAAGGTATTGCAATCTGGTTTCTTTTGGCCTACTTTCTTCTTAAACATGTTGATTTATTCGTGAAAGTCTGTGAATAGTGCCAAAGGATGGTCTCCATTTTAAGGACGCATGAGGTGATATTGAAAAATATTCTGGAGGTAGAAATCTTCGATGTGTGGGGAATATATTTTATGGGATCATTTCTAGCGTTCCACGGTAATCAATATATTCTAGTCGCGGTGGACTACGTATCCAAGTGGGTGGAAGATGTTGCATTACCAACAAATGATTCCAAAGTAGTTGTGAATTTAATGAGAAAACACATCTTCACAAGATTTGGAATGCCAAGGTCCATAATCTACGATGGAGGTACGCATTTTATCAATAACTCCATTCATAATATGTTGGCTAAGTATGGGGTGAGGCATAAATGGGTAACGACATGCAATCCCTAAACTAGTGGTCCAGTGGTGGTATCAAACAAGGATGTAAAGAAGATCCTTAAAAAGACTGTGAATGCCTAGAGAAAGGACTGGACTGACAATCTAGATGACGCCTATGGGCTTATCAGATTGTATATAAGACACCGATAGGGACTTCTCATTATCAAATGGTGTTTTGAAAAACTTGTCACCTACTAACAGAATTGGAACATAAGGCATATTGGGTATTAAAGAAGATGAATCTGGATGCCGAGTTAGCCGGAAGAAGAAGGGTTACACAATTGCATGAGCTAGAAGAGTTTAGGCTTCATGTCTATGAGAATGAAAAGGTATACAAAGAAAAGACTAAAAGGTGGCATGACAAGCATATTGCGTTACCGACCTTCCAGCCTGGTCAACTAGTGTTGTTTTTCAAATCTAGGTAGATGATGTTCCAAGGAAAGCTCCAATATAAATGAAGTTGTCCATTCGAAGTAGTCCGAATGACCCAATATGTTGCGGTTGAATTGAGAAATAATGAATACAGTACAACAATCCTTGTAAATAATAAAAGGGTTAAACATTATTTTGGCAAGGATGTGGATCGTGAGGTTGAAGCACTCACACTAGATGATGAGTGAGGCATGAGATGGATCGTGTCATGACGTTAAATTAGGCGCTATACAGGAGGAAACCGTTAACCATTGTAATAATTTAGGAGTACTTTTTTTTAACAATTTTAAAAAAAACATACACAAAAATATGAGTCATGCCATGACCCTAACTAAGGTGCGGGATGGAAGGCAACCCATCGTGGGTAAATTAATGAGTTGTTAATGTAGGGATGCAGAAAAAGACGCCAAGGGAAATCCGTATCAAAGGCAGGTCACGAGGCAGGTTCCAAATCCTACCTCAGTGAAGAACTTTGAGGCAGTAAGCCTAGTGTTAGCCCCGCATTGTGAAGAAGGTTGTAGATCCTAGCTCACTTAAGAGATTTGAGGAAGAGGGACTCATAACACACACACACGTTGTGTACTAAAGTCAAAATGTGAGTTAGATGGTTAATGGTTTTTTTTACGTCACAAGAAATAACTATCGAGTGACAGCCCCGTGTCTTCTGATCAAGTTAATAATTTGGGTTTACTAGAATTAAAATACCAGAAGACCTCATGTAGGTCGCGCATCGCGCGAACATGTTTGATTTTTAGAAATTTCATTAAATTAAAATGTGTTTCACCCATTTAAAATGAAATAACCAACCCACCCCCCACATTCCTAGATTAAACCTCAATTTTCTCTCTAATTTCCCCATTCTCTCTTCTTCTATCGCGTAACACCCTTCTCTTTTCTACCAAATTTTCCCCATTTTCTTGGTCTCTCACGTATCACACATCTAGGGCGGGTTCATCACTCAGTTATTGTCTGCTTTCAAGCGTCACCCAGTTATGTTCTCTTCCTATCTTCATGGTGTTTCAAGTATGAATAAAGGGTATTGATTGTTAGGTTTTGTGGGTGATTGGAAGAAGGGCTGATGTTAGTTCTAAGTCAAAATTGCTTGCAAGTTCATGTATGTTTAATTTTTTAGTAGAAAACATGGATTTTGCTATGTGGGGAGGAATACATGTGGTGATTAGGGTTAGTGAGGGTGTGAAGTCATGAGCTATTGTGTTACATTGTTAGGGTGATGTGAAATAGGAGTCTATAATGAGTGTTAATGTTGAATTCTTGACTATTGGACACAATAAAATGATATATTTGGTGTTCAGTTATAATTGGGTTTTTTGGATTTAGCACTTCATAGTTAACTGTGTAGGTGTTCTATGTTTTGATGTCTAATCAAGTGTTGCCCTCCCCGATTGTCTGACTACACCATGCTACAACTTGTGGGAAGTCCGAGTACCTAAGTTGGTAGCAATATGAACTAAGTGTGGGTTGGTGTATGCACACCATCCATGTCTTGTTTATGAATATTTACTCCCTGGACTGAATCGTAAGAAATTATGCGGGTAACTATGTCTTCTTCACAACGACCCGATAAGGCTATTGTTTAGGCCACCCAAAAGAGGAGGTTAAGTAGTACGAATGTCCAATTAGATCCCCGGATCCAAAGGACTGACAAGACAATATGGGCAAAAGATTGTGTCCAAGGAAGGGAAGAATTGGTTCAAGAAGCACACAAAGGCTTATTACTTCTTTAAGGTGTGCATCGATTGTAACAACCTAGATCGTGAGTTCCCACAAAATATATGGAGGATGAGATGGATTCGAATGGGTTTGTTATTTGCTGAGATGGATGAGTGCATGTTGAGCATTATTCGAGAGTTCTATGCCAATTGGGTTTTAGACATGCGATCTCACTTTGTCTCTATCTGCGGTAGGAACGTACCAATACACCGACAAGCATAATGCTATGTCTGAAATGCTCTGAGGATACAAACTCATTGGTTATAACCCGACTGAACGTCATACCTCCTTACCAGTCCATCCACCACTTGCTTTGCGGCCCACGGTCCATGTCTTGGTAAACCAAACATATCAACAAGAGATATCACAAATCTCTTCCATATCCTCAATTGCTCAGAGAAAGTAGGAAGTGGTTAAAGATCCTGATGAACTTCTTGATTCCCAACCTGCACCAGACGGATATTACACATAAGAGGGTGTGTTTATTGTATGCTTTGATGATAGACACTGAGCTTAGCATTGGTGCTACTATTAAATCAGCAATGCAGAAGACTCGGGTACACAAGGGCCATATATATGCATTTGGGCAACTTATTACGAAGATGTGATGCCTTGCAGATGTTCCATAGGAGATCCTGGACTACATGGACCCATTGTACCTAGCAGTTGCGGATATAACATGGACCAAAGGCCCTGACACTGACTTAGGCCCTTACACTGACTTAGGCCCCACTCTTACCACTGCAAAGCATCACCGACGAGATGAGTTGATCATGGCGCGGATGTATGGCTTGGAGATGCTATGACATAGTATTGGTGGTCGCCCATCTAATGTGGTCGAGATCATGGAGATCAACAACGCTATTCATTGAATGATCATGCTGAGGCGTTGTTGGGCATTGGCTTGGAGTTCACAAAGCTGTTTGACGATAATGTCCTAACGGATGAGGAGAATTTTTGCACCATTTTAGATGTCAACTACGATTCTGTTAACGAGTTGGACCCTACACAAGTCGATGATGGTGCTACTGGTAATGATGCCATGGATGATTGATCACAGAGTTGTTTACCTTACCCTTTGAACTGAGCTAATATTTTATTCAACTGCATGAGCGACAGTGCTTGTGTATACGTGTGGGGTGGGGTGAAACATTGGTTGATCTGGATGTTTTGATTTCTATGTTTTGTTTTGATTTTGGGTTCCTTGGCAGTTTTTTACGGTTATTTAGCCAAGGATGGTCTCTTTGAACCGTACAAATTTTTTTTAGTAGGATTTAATCTGTAGTCATAGATAGAGTCAATCTGCCCAATGATAGATGGATGACGACTGTGTTGAGGGTAATTTTGTTTGTTGAGTTGTAGGTTAGATTGTTCAGAAGATATAATAATTCTCTAAAAATCATATGTATGAAAGAGAATATTAAAAATTATATATGAATGCAATGAATTTTTTGTCATCATATGGAAATGTACAACTTAAGCTTAAATGAACCTTCATATAACATGATTGTGTGCTGAATTAACCTTCTGAATGCAACATGTGCCATGAGCGGTGAGATGTTTGATACAGCCCTTGACATGCTTTTGAGTTTAGAACTTGTCCAAATTGTTATTGAAGGGAAATGTTGGTGTTATTGTGGTTAGAAAGATGATACCAGACTTCCTTTGGAAATTGTTCAGAAATTTAGTTTGTTCATTATCCCTAGTTAGCCCACTTGAGCCTTTAACCATAATTTTTTTGGAACCCATAGAATAAGACAAATCCCTTTCATTGATCCATAATTTTGATATGACCCTAACGCACTGTGTTAGGCTGAAAGGTATAAGCAAAGGAAATAACTATATAGAAGGTGATGAAGCGTAGTTGTGAGGGTAAAGGAAAGAAAATGGTAAGGGAATGCCACGTGAATAAGAAGCTAAGTGATTACCTTTATGATAGACTTGACCCTAACTAGAGGGTATACACTTAAACTCCAGAGAGATATTTAAGTCACGGGTAGATTTCATCATGTGTTAAAAAAAGTCGATAAAAGGGGAAAAAAACAAATGTGAAAGCAGGTTATAGTTGAAAAAGAAGCAGACGAATGAGTTATAAAAGATGTGATTGTAGAGTAATAGTTGAACATAGTGAAATAGGGAGAACAAGTCACTATTATCATCTAAATGAATCTTCCTTTACGCTAAGCCTACATTACAACCCAAACAAGTTCTATTTGATTTTGAGCATACACTTCATTAGTAGAGATGTACATAATGGGAAAGATAATGATTCTCAATGCACGCATGTGAATTCTTTTCTCGAGTGAGAGTAGTTTTTGATGTTAAGTTTAAACTATCTACAATTGGAGCTTCAATGTAGGGACTATTTATTGGCGTAAGGGGCACATGTTGTATGAAGCAAAAGGATAAGTAGTGGTGCACAGGTTTGTTAACAACGTTGGTTGCTAAAAGTTGTCAAAGCATGCCCATAAGATATGCATATCATAAGGTGAAATATATGAGTGAATCAAGCAGAATAGTGGGAATAAGGTGGAAGCACAATCAAGTCTAGGTTCTAGGTATAAAAGTAGTAAGTAGTTGTTCGAGGGCGAACAAAACTTCAAGTGTGGGGTAGTGATCTTGGGCATATTTATATGTTCGGAATGCAAAAGATGTCCACATTGGTGCTTAGTTTGAAGTCTCAAAGTTTTTTTTATGTCCTATTGAGATAATTTTATGTTTCTTAGCTAACCGACATGATTAGTCATGTAGGGAAGCTATTTGGAAGAAATGTGCACAAAAATGGACAAAAGGAGAAATATGAAGATTCAAGTCAAGAGGACAGCAAGTAAGAACTTGAAGAAACGATCTAAGGTTGTTGCATGAAAAGTCCGCATCACGTAGAAGATAATGAAAAATCCATGGAGGAATTAATTTCGAGGCAGAACACCTCGTTAAACCCTCGAGTCAGAAAACAGTGTTTTCTAGTGTGACATGGGATTTCAAGATCGCTTGTGTCATGAACTTGAGGCCTCGAATCGGCCACATTGCCTTTTAGTATAAATAGGGTTTTATTTCAGTTTTATTATTATTCTTTTTCTTATTTCAAATGGAAACACTGGTAGAACGAAACCTTGAAATTTTTAGGGTTCAGTCTCTATCTATTTTCTTTTCAATCTTATTGTGATGATTCATAAACATTGTAAGTTTGATTATAAGGTTATGAGTAGCTAAATACCCTTGTTCTAGCGTTGTGGCTACAGGATGAATGTAATCCTTTGAATATGATATTTGATTTTATGATGAATTATCATATGAATCTCTCTTATGTTCTTGATTTTGGTATTAACTTTTTATCACCATAGAAATAAATCTATTGTCGGAATTGCACTCAAGAGAGGTTTAAAAGGATAGAACGTGGAGCATAAGAAGCTTGTTTACCTCTAAATAGCTAGGGTTGATTCATTTCTAGGATACAGATATACCTAGAAACCTTTCTTAGGTTACCATACAGGAAGATATCTTAATGTTCAATTTTTAATGACTCTATCCCCGCTCAACGATGTAGTTAGGGTGTTATATATTGAAGGCAATTAGATGTTGGGACACCATTCATCATACATCTAACATTGTGATTCAGTGATGAGATAATTCAAAGAAAACCTTATTAAATGATATTGATCACATGATTCCTGGTAAAAGTTGCAGCCATGGATCTTTCCAAAACAATTGTTTGAAACTTAATCAATAAATTCTAGTCTTACTTGTATGATCACGTGCACTTGCATGTGCGATTAGACCGCAACACAAAGGTTGGTCATATACTACCCTATTGAATACCCAATAACATATGTATAACAAAACTTTATGTAATGACCTTTACTAGAAGCTAAAGAAAATATTTTATTAATTTAGAACAATGTTAGAATCAAAATCATGAAAAATGGAGAAAACAAATCATGTTTGTAGCTAGCCGAATGCTAATGCATCATATATCTTAAATGAGATAAAATTATAAGAATGAAGTAACGAATCCTACATAGCTAGAATCTATTAATACCTTCTTATTATACCTGATTGTCGGGATCCCTGGGAGGATTCGCGAGGTCCTCATACATAACATGTAATGAAAATTCCTATTTTATGAAATGTCCTAGGTGATGCATTTGGTACCGAATAATCCTATATCAAGAAATATCATGGATAATTCTCAGTCGAGATTTATCTTTTCTCCTCTTTAATGTTAATATATATGGGATGCAACTTTTTAAAATTGATTCAAAGAAGAGTATAAGTTACTAAGTTACTCAATATTTATTATGAGTTTGAATAAGTCTTTTACTAGAGTTAAAAGATTCTTTGTTAGGTTGTTATTTGATTGCTATTTTTCTGGCATCTTTTTAGTTTCTAGTCAAGTGGAATTTTGTTAGCCTATAAAGGGAGATATTTCAAGTTAATTAAGAAAGCACTTCTACAAATTATTTTCTTTATCTTCTTTGTGTAGCTCTTAGTTTTGTAGTTTTGTAGTTATTCATTGTTTGTTATACATTGTTGTATCAGAGCAAGCGTTTGACTTGGGTGATAAAAAGATACGAAACTACCAATTAGTGAAATATAAGAAGAAAAAAAAAGGTAATAGCAACAAATGGTATATCCTTTTCTTCACAACCCCTCGTACTCGTCTTCAATGGTGAGAAGTATGAGTTTTGGAGCATCAAGATGAAAATCATGTTGAGGTCTCAAGAATTGTTGGACTTGATCAAAGATAAGTTCACTGATGTAGCAGAGCCAGATGCAGAGGAATTGAAGATATTAAAATAAATCAGAAAGAAGGATGCAAAAGCTTTATTTTTTTATACAACAAGATGTTCATTAGGAAATCTTCTCAGGAATTGCAGCAGCTTGATGTACCGTGGTTTCATGGTAGTTTCAACGCTTTTTCCTCAATAAAAGTGTGTGTATAAGGCCTTTTTGTACTAGTTTTAATATATTTTTCTCTTTGTTTGCAGGAAAACAGGCCAGAATGAAAACACGGAAGAATGGTGCTGAAATTGCAGAAGTGATGGCCTATGGATCCATTGGCGGTCCGTCGATCACTCGACGGTCCATAGGTGGCAACCGTTGTTTGAAAAAAATATTGCTGAAGAAAGATCAGGGAATTCTGACCAAGTGTGGGGATAAGAAATCTATCGACAGACCGTCATATCCACGACGGGCCGTCCTACACATCCGTCATTTCTAACAAAAAGTAGCCCTAATACCCGTCTTAAAAAGATTCTAAGTTTGGAGAAATGAAAGCTATCGACGGACAATCGTGCACTCAACGGACAGTCATCCTGGTTTGTCTATGGTAATAGTGAGTTGGAGAAGAAAGCAATTGAAATAACTTCTAAGTGTTGAATGACGGGATGCCTCAACGGTCTGTTGTGGCCTCGACGGTCCGTCGATCCGGTCGTCCACTCAGATTTTCCTTAATTACATTTCCTTTTTATGTTAGGATTTTCCTTAAATAGATTTCCTTTTGATATTAGTATTTCTTTATTATGAATAATTGTAAAAATCTCATTTTTGGGGTTAGACTCTTGGTTATTTTTTCTGATTTGTAATATTGGTTGTTGAATATTGGGTTTTTGAAAATACTTCATTTTTTAGGAATCTTTTATTAAACTATTTTCTCGAATTCAAGTGATTTTCTGGATTTTCTTCAATCTCATCAAAGTAAGTACATGAATTCTTGTCTAATTAATATCAATTTTGTAATTATGAACATGGGTAACTAAATTCATAGCTAGGGTTGTCGGAACCATGGGTAATTAACAAAGTAAAATTAACTAAAATAACAATTTTGGAATAGTGTATTGCATGTATTGATAATTCTTTCATTTTAGAAGTCTTTTTAATGAGTGCGCGCGTTAGAACTCGTCTTGTTTCGACTTGCCGGACCAAAGAGATAGATAATAAGAAAAGAATTATCAACGTAGATTAAGTATACACTATCTAATAGGCTAGTCTCGATTGGTGAGAATTAACAACTAAGCCATACATCGATTATGATACTTAATATGAGGTAAAGGTAAGGTTTAGTAAAACATACACACGTAGCTGGACCAAGATGCGGAATAAAATTCCTTAGTTGCCGGACCAAGGAATTAGGGATACATAACTTACCACTTTGCTTGCAAGATACTAGGAAATGATTGTTATAGCTAGAATTACCGCGTTATGAACCTGTGGAGAACACTTATGCCCTAGTTACTCTCATCACTTGATAAATATCAAAATCCATACTTGCTACTTGTTTACTCAGAAATATTTAAGTCCTTTTGTTATTTAAAACTCCCCTTTTATTACCTATTTTTGGATAGGACTTGATTAAATAGAAGTAATTGTAGGTTAAAGTTAAGTCTAAATTATTTTCCTCATGGGATTGACCCCAACATCATAGTTGGGTTCTTTACTTAATATGGCCGCTTATACTTCCTTTCTAGAAGTAAATTTGAGCGTATCAAATTTTGGAGAATCTATTTAAGGAAAATCTACTTAAAAATGCATCTGAGTCAATCACCGGACTGATGGATTGAGGAGGCCACGATGGACCGTCGAGGACTCACGTCATTCCACACTTAGAAACTTTTTAAGCTGCTTTCTTCTCCAACTCACTGTTATCATCGTCAGACAAGGATGGCGGTCCGTTGAGTGCATGACGGTCCTTCAATGGCTTTCATTTCTTCACACTTAGAATCTTTTCAAGACGGGTACTGGGGATAGTTTTTGTTAGCAATGACGGATGTGCAGGACGGTCAGTCGTAGAGATGAAGGTTCGTTGATAGCTTCCATATCTCCACACTTTGTTAGAATTCCCCGATCTTCCTTCAAAAACATTTTCTTCAGATGAAGGTTGCCACCTACGTATCGTCGAGGATTCGAAGGACCATCGATGGCTCCGTAGGTCATCACCCTTCTGTAGTTTCAGCACAGTTCTTTTGCGTTTTCATTCTGGATAGTTTTCCTGCAAATGAAGAGAAAAACACAATAAAACTACTACAAAAAGGCCTTAGACACACACTAAACTTAAGGGAAAAGCATTTAAGCGACGCACAATGACTCAACACAAAATCTTTGTACCAGAGTATCTTAATTTTAGCTTTCGCAATATCTGACTATAAATCCCGATTATTTTCATTATGTTTATGCAAGCTATCACTATTAGGCTCGCTCATGTGGATCATATCATGACACAAACTAACCACACACCGACACCAATCCTCTTTTATCTCTCACCAAGGTACAAATTTTTTGGTATTGCAACCGTGTCCTCGGTTCAAAACAACATTCTCATTTTTCACACAATGATTTCAGTTTTAGTATAAAGATTTTTTTTTCAACATTCGCTCTCAGAAGAACTTCACACCTCATTTATACTTGTTGCCATAGGCTTTCCCTTATTTTCACTGCTTTAAGTTCACCATAATAGACTCTTTGAATCACAATAGGACTTTCTTAGCATGTAACTTAGGTTAAGGGTCAGGTAGGGTATATTTAGATGTATTTTAGTGACTTATTGCTCTTCTTGACATAACGGCTGAGTGTCCTACCTTTTCATCATATTATTCCGCCCTATTTCTTAATTTTTTTATATTCTTTCGCCTTACTTTTCTCCTTTCTTTATCCTTTTGGGTAAGTAATTTTTTTGTTTTTTGTTTTAAATTTTTCACTTTGATTTCAACTTTTCTTTAATCACTTTTCTTGTGTTCTTTCTCTTTCTTTATTCTTTCAACCCTACTTTACGGAGCTTTTCTCAATTAGCCACCCTCAACTCACGGTTTTGCCATGAGTTAAGCTACACAATACCCAAGGTTGGGTTAGGTCCACCATAAGGTTGTTTTCTGCATTATCCACCTTCAAGTTGAGATTTTTGCATAAACGGAGGTGCATATGTCCAAGGAAGGACCAGGGCCAACACATTGTTCCCAGAAAAGATTAGTTAGGGTGTAAAAGAAAGGTCTATTTTAAGCTCAAATCATTTGGATCCAGAAAGGCTTAATTTTATTCGGTTTTTCTGTTATCTAGGCTAAAGATTGGCTATCTTGAACGAGGGTCTATGATCCTTTCCTAATTGTCTATCACAACTTACTTTTAGTAGGACTAACCAGGCAAGTTCTAGATCAGTACCAATGGTGGACTATTCAAATTTTCCTTACACTCACTTGACATTTCATTACTCTACCAGATTATAAGACACCTAGTTCAAGTTTTAGATTTAGGGTTATGCCATGGTGTATCTCTATGTCATGCTTAGAGCCACACATTCATCAGTTACTATGCCTAGTCATGCAACATATTCTTTAAATCAGTATATCATTTTATTTAGCCATCATCCTTCAAATTCCCTTTCTATACTATGTACAAAAAGGTACCAACATGCCGGTTCAACAATAAAATAACCAGTCTTTTGGAGAAAAAGAACACAGACAAGAAAACCCCAAGAGAGGATCATGAGTTGGGCTACTCAGACTTCACCCTAGCACTCACTTCCCATTTACCCCACACCCAACAAAAATACATGAAATTGTCCCCAATGCATAAAAGTATTAGGGTGGTAGGTGAAGTAAACCCGAGGCGCAAAGAGCGAACGATAAATATGTTAATGGGTCCAGATTCCCGAAACCCTCTCCCTCTGTAGTAGGGACACCATCAGTAGTGTCCTAAGCAATAACAATACCATCAGTGGTGTCCTAAGCAATAACAACACCATCTCCTCTCATCCTCAATAATTCTGGATCTAGACGCCCCAACAACCACTTCTATAACCCTCAACTGGTGGGCCATCTAATCAATCATCAAGGCTCTCCTCGTGGCCTCCAACTCATTGCGCTCTTTCTGCCGTGCCCGAGACTCATCCTCATCTCTAACTCGGTGCCTCTACAAAGCCGGGTGCTTTCTCAGAACCGGAAGCCTCCTCAGAACCAGATGCTTCATTAGAATCGAAAGCCTCCTCGGAGCTAGATGCTCCCTAAAAATGTGCAGCCACCCAGAAGGTGTGCCGGTCAATATGCGCTCTTCTTCAGACTGGAATGTAGTGATTGTGTTAGACTCCACCTTTGTGGGCATCGCTCTGGTGGTTCGGGTAGCACTGGTAGTAGTGAGGGTGCCTGACATCACGTACTCCGGTTCATGCTCATCGTCTAAGCCTATGACCATCCGATTCAATGGGGCGACAGACTTAGAACTCTCTCTCGAGTAGACATGGTCTTGCTTAGGTGCCATATGTACCTGCAAATTTATGTTATTAGTACCACTAGAAGCCTGTAACACATTTAAAAGCATCAAAAACAATAGTAAAACACATAATGGAATGGCAGTGCAGAAGTGCAGCACATTCTGACAGACCCATCGACGTCCGTCATGGTAAGATCAACCTCGAGACCAAGAAAATGATTTAGCGGTCCAAGTTATTTCATATGAAATAGGAAAGATAAGTTTTCCTTCATTTGAACAATTTCTTCTTCATTCTCACCAGTTACAATGAAAACATCGACGTATACTAGTACTATGGAGAGCTTCCCTACATCAAACTTGACAAACAAGATTGAATCTATAGATGTAATCTTGATTTAAAAATTCAAAAATTTTACGTACCAGTCCCTTGGAGATTACTTCAATCCATAGAGATCTTTTCGCAGCTTACAAACATACCGAGAGTGCTTTTGATTTTGGAAGCCCATTGGTTGAGACGTGTAAATCTCCCGATCCATCGCCCTATGTTAAAATGCATTTTTGAAATCCATCTGCCACATATTCCTATCTTTTCTCAAGGAAAGTGCAATTAAGATTTGCACAATTGTAAGCTTTTCCACCGACTTAAGGTTTCATCAAAATCCAAACCATATTCTTCAGTAAATCCCCGAGCTACCAAACGAGCTATATTCCTGTCAATCAAACCATATGTGCAGCATTTTATTTTATAAGCTCATCTGCATGACATAAGTTTCACATCTTTTGGCTCCAGCACAAGTTCCCAAGTTTGATGTTGTTCTAATGCAATAATATTCTCCTCTATTTCTCTATTCCACGCTACATTTTGAGATTCTTCTTCAAAACTTTTGGGTTTTTCCCTAATTCGTCTTCTGTTATTGCTACATTGGCATATTTGGCATTTTGCCTTAGAATTCGTTCTTACCTTCTCGTCTCAGAATGTGGAACAACTAGCACTTCTCCTTCATTAGTTTCACTGCCTTCATATGTTGGCTGGTGAACAATTGATTTCTCAAAGTTATGAGTTGCACCTTGTTCAACATCTGCATCTTCACTTGATAGAAAATAACGCGATTTGCTACTTATTTTTCAGATCTATCTGGACTGGTAATATCTCTTTTTCCACAAACCACTATGAAGAGAAGTCATCAAATACAACATGTCGTGACGTATAACACCTTCAAGTTGTAGGGTCACTACATTTCCACCCTTTTCTTTGATTATCATATCCTATAAAAATACATTTAACAACTTTCTTGTCCTATTTCCTACGAAACTGATCAGGTATAAAAACATAGAATACACATCCAAATACTCGCAAATAATTACATTAGCTTTCATATTCCACAACTATTCAAAAGGTGGAGAACCTAACCTTTGTTGGGGAAGTCTACTCATGACATATGATGCAATCCTCATTTCTTCTGCCCAAAATCATCCTGGGACATTCTTGGCATGTAACACTGTGCGACATATTTCTACTAAATGCCTATTAATCTTCCTCTCTACAATGCCATTTTTCTATGGCATGTAGGAACAAGTATATTGATAGACAACTCCGAAATCCCTTAGGTATTGAGAGAACTAAATTGAGTGGTATTACCCTCCATTATCTATTCTTAAACAACAAATTTTCTTGCTGACTTCTCCCTCAACACTTTCCTTTAACTCTTTAAATTTAGAAAAAGAATATGATTTTTCTTTCATAAAGAAAACCCTAACATACCTAGAGAAATCATCAATAAAGGTCATCATTTACTTCATTATAGCAATTGATGATTGTTTTACTGGTCCAAACACATACTAATGAACTAATTGTAGTGGTTCATCACCTTTAAATTTGGATCTTCCAAACGACAGCTAGTGAGCTTTACCGTACTGACATTCTGCACAAACAACATCTTGTTTTACTTAAAGTTGGGGAAGACCCTTGACCATTGAATTCCTCATCATCACAGTTAGCTTGGAGTACCTCAGATGAGCCAATCTCATGTGACACAAATTTGAAGTGTCATTATTTTTTGTAATCTCTACATATGAAGACTTTACGAACATCAATTAACTTGGACTACCATAGATGATCCAATCTCATGTGCCACAAATTTGAAGTGTCATAATTTTTTTCCTCTCTACATATGCAAACTCTACGGACATCACATCAATTGATTCTAATCTCCTCCCTTTCATAATTGGCTTTTCCTGGTTCTTGAGATCTTGATATATCCTCATGTCATTAGGACCAAATAGAACATAGTTTCCACATTTTGTTCATTATGACATTTAAAGCAAGTTTTTCTTCATACTAGGAACATGGTAGTTATTTTCAAGTGACATCTGGTTGGCCCCTTGTCAAAGAGAAACTATCATCTTACCAATATGAGATATCGGTAGTCCTAAATTGTTGGTTGTCACCACAACTCGACTACCCTTGTAAATTGATGGGTTCTGCAACTTTTTCTTATCGCCCGTTATATGATTTGCACAACCCGAATAAATGATCCATTCATTCTTATGATAAATTTATTTAGATGTTGTCGTTGTAAATACTAAATGCTTCTCTTTAATAGCAAAAAAGGCTTCAGCATCACCTACACTGTTCTCGTTTGGATTTGAGGTAGCTATGTTACTTTCCACTAGATGTTTCTTAAACCAACAGTTCTTTTCTATGTGACCCTTCTTCCCACAATTGTAACACTTCCGAATGAATCATTTACCGTTCCTTTGATTCTTTGGCACTCCCTTTGAGCAAAATTTTTCATCTATTTGAAACTTTTCTTTTTAGAAAAAATAACATCTTGATGTTTGATATTCCTACTTCTGTTAGTGTAGAGGGTTTCTTCCTCATTCTTCACCGATAGTCCAGCCGTTTGCTTTGCCGTGGCTTCTTTACCAGCTAAAATATTTTCAAATTCCACAAGTAATGGTTGTGTTGGCCGTCCCTGTATAACAATGTCGAATCCTCTGAATTTAGGTTTCAAACCATGAATAATAATTCGCTTTACCCTAGTTTCTCCAATTGCTGCAGTAGGATTCAAATCTTAAATTGCAGGGCATATGTTTTTTACTCTGTGGAAGTGTTGTGAAACCGTTAAATCAAGTTGATCTGATGATAACATTTTGTGCTTCAAAAGTTGCAGTCTTGCATCATTCATCTTTGAGAAAAGTACAACAAGTAGGTCCCATGCTTCTTTTGGTGATTTAGCATCACAGAAATGTTCCAACACATCCTCATCGATTGTTGTTTTCAGCGCAAACATCTCTCTGCCTACTTTGATCTTCCACTTTCTCATTATTCCATTTGCATCTTCTGCCTCTGGTTGTGCAACTTCGCTTCCATTGACCACTTCCTAGAGATCTTAAGCTTGCATATAGGACAGTATACAAGTTTCCTATGTTTTATAATGCTGATTATTGAGTTTTTTGATTCCCCCAACTACTTGAAGATCATTCATTCTGCTGGCTCAAATACCAAATGTTGAACTTAACACGATGTAAATCTCAGAAATCTTAAGAAAAATAACATGGAAAGAAAGGAAGAGAAAAGAAACTTGAAAAAAGCATGCAGAGAAATTTCTGAGTTTATTACTAAATTCTAAGTAACCTAATATAGCCCACGACGGTCCGTCCTGCCATTCTATTACGAAGTTCAGAGAGTCGATTTCAGTATCCAAATTTCAGAATTCTAAGTGTTTTGGAACGAGACCCCCTCGACGGTCCGTCATGCCCATGACGGTCCATCGTGGGATCCGTCGACTCAGCCAGTTTTTTCAGAAATAAAATCTGCTGCTCAAAACGACTAAATAGGTCGTTACATGCACTTCCTGTATGACTTAAAATGGACTCATAATATGATCGAGTCTTATATGATTCCAGGGAAATATAATCCCTTTGTTAAATACCTCTGGAGTATTTTCCATGGTTCATTACTTCGCTGTATATCAGAATTTTCCAAAAGAAATATAATCTCTTTTTTGGGTGTTTCTTCTGAAACTGTGACTAAATCAGCTTCTCTGGCTAAAGAGGGGTAGGTATTACCTTGCTCTTTGTTCTTATTACCTTGTTCTTTATTCTGCAAATATGCCTGAATTTGTTCATATAATGAACTATCATTGGGAATATCCTTTAAATTTACAAAGGACGAAGCTGATGAAGATGCTTCATTAATCTTTGAGTTGATTAAAGTTTTACTTCCTAACTGTATAACAGGAAAGGAAGAATCGTATGATGATCTTCTAGACTTGGAAGAGGATGATCTTCCCCTTCCTCTACTTCTTCCTCCACGACCACGAATATGTGACCATGGCGGAGGCTCGTCGCCTGCCATACTGCAAAAAGTATTACAAATAGATTAGTAATCAATATCCTTCAATATCTAGTTCCCAGTTATCATCAGCTAGGGAAAGATCAGAAAATTGTGATCCTTGTACAAAGAAATCCATAAGAAGATCCTCAATGATTTTATCTAAGATTTCTTCTTTTAAATCGTTATTTAAAGGTAAAACCTTTAATATTATAATAAGAATCTTATCACCAAGAAGATACTGATAAGTAGACATTTTTTAAAAAAGTTAAGAACTTTAGAATTTTCTAGATAAGAAATCAGGGAGAGAGTTCTCAGTTCCCTTTTTATAATGAATCTCGAAATCAAAAGGAGCTAGTTGTGCTTGCCACCTGGCAAACATTAATTTCGAAATATCATGCTTAAAATCTTTATCAAACATATATTTGACTGATTGAGCATCAGTCCTAATAATAAATTTTTGATTATATAAATCATCCTGGAATTTTAAAACACATTTAACAATACAAAGCATTTCATGCGCAACAGTCGCATATTTACGCTGAGATTCAGACCATTTGCCTGAATGAAATTAGATAAGATATTCAATTTTATCATGGGGATTTACTTGCTCTAGTATTCCTCCATAACCTATATTTGAAGCATCTGTTTCAATAATTTTAATCCAATTTGGATTAGCAAGAGTAAGGCAAGGTAAATATTGAACTCTTTTCTTAATAGATTTAACCAAATTGGTAAGATTATCATTCCATGGTAACATTTTACCTTTGTTTAACCTGTCAGTTAAAGTAGCAAGATCTTTAGAAAGATTTTTATAAAAAGGAGAAATATAATTTAGACTGCCCAAAAATCTTTGAAGCATTGTTTTATCAATAATTTCATCAGGAAATTTTGATGCAAAATCTATAGATCTTTGTGTTGGAGTTTTTCTCCCTTGGCAAATCTGATGACCCAAAAATCTTACAGCTGTTTGGAAAAGACTCATTTTGGTTTTAGATATAACCAAACCATTTTGAGTAACAATATTTTTGAAAATATCAAGATGTTTTATATGAGATTCTAATGTTTTAGAATAAACAAGAATATCATCAATATAAACAATAATAAAATCCATATAAGGATTAAAAATATTATTCATAATTTTTTAAAATTCAGATGGTGCATTTTTTAATCCAAAAGGCATAACATTCCATTCGTATTGCCCGAAAGGAAAAGTAAACGCAGTTTTATAAGTATGTTCTTTAAAAATTTGAACCTGCCAATAACCTGATTTTAAATCAAATTTTGAAAATATA